>NC_088865.1:27342743-27475290 GCF_032884065.1 Artemia franciscana | reverse complement strand
TTATTTTGATGTAACTATTGGTATCAAAATTCCGTTTTTTAGAGTTTCGGTTACTATTGAGCCGGGTCGCTCCTTACTACAGTTCGTTACCACGAACTGTTTGATAAGTTCAAAGCATCACAAAACCGATAAGCCTTGTAAAAATCTACTAAAGTCAACATATACAGGTCAACAAGATGATGCGTTTTGTTCTTAAGTAAGATGTTGTGAATTTTAAATAATTTTTTGTTGCCTTTGCATTGTGAAGTAAACTAAAAATATGCAAGTAGCATGTAAAACTTTAAATCAAGACAATAAAAAACTAACTAAAAAAAACAGTAATACATTTCTTTTTCTTGATTAAAAGTTAAGTTGAACTTTAACTTTATTTACCCTGGGCTGGAACGTACGTTTTACAAACGAATGAAAAAAACGAAATTAATCTTTTTTAACATGAAAGAAAAGACTAAAAACGAACAGATACCATCCCTGAATATGAGAGGAAGGGGGGCTTTCACCTACCTCATTACTCCGATTTTTACAATAATGATCAACTGGCCTTTTACTAAAATTAAATACAAAAACAAGTTTTTTTTAACTGAAAGTAAGGAGCGACATTAAAATTTAAAACGAACAGAAATTACTCCGTATATAAAAGGGGCTGCTCCCTCCTCAATACCCCGCTCTTTACGCTAAAGTTTGACTCTTTCTCTCAAATCTACTTTTTAAAAGAGTAAAAAACTTAAGCGTAATGAGCGGGGCATTGAGGGGGGAACAGCCCCTTTTATATACGGAGTAATTTCTGTTCGTTTTTAGTTGTAATGTCGCTCCTTATTTAGGATTATTTATGATCGCTCCTTATTTCTTTTTTAATTTAATTCGTGAACGTTTTTGAATTAATGCATGTTTTGATTTTGGCTCTCCGCAGAGGAATAATGAAAACGAAATTTGCATATGCGTTTATTTTTTTGGCTAAATGGCTTTCTCCTAGCTTTGATCGGACGATCTTGAGAAAAAAAGGAGCGGGGGAGTAGGCCTAGTTACCCTCTAATTTTTTAGTTACTTGAAAAGGCAACTAGAACTTTACGAATGTTTTTATTAGTAAAAATATATGTAACTTACGAATTAACTTACGTAACGAACTTCTAAATTCGTATGTTTTTATTCCGTATATGAGGGGGTTCGCCCCCTTGTCAATACCTCGCTCTTTACACTAAAGCTTAAATTTTGTCCCAATTCCTTTAAATGACCCTGAATCATATGGGCCGTAGAATAAATAGTTGAGATTAAGAAAATCACTTTCGCGTAAAGAGTGAGGTATTAGGAGGTGAATCCCTCATATTCGTAATAATTTCTGTTCGTTTTAAGTTTTAATGCTGCTCCTTACTGTCAGTTGAAGAAACTTACATATTTTTTTTCATTGCTTTTTAAAAAATCGCTGAAAAATCCTGCACCCCCTTCATGGAAATTCTCTTCCCCCATGACAAATTCCTCCATGGAAGGTCCCCACCACATAACCCCCTCCCCTCAAACCCTCTCCCCCAATAAAAAAAAACCTGAAAGTGTCTGTACACTTCCCAATAACCATTACTACGTCTAAACACTGGTCAAAGTTTGTAACTTGCAGCCCCTCCTACGGGGACTTTGGGGGAGTAAGTCGTCCCCAAAGACATAGTTTTAGGTTTTTTGACTATGCTGAATAAAATAGCTATCTCAGAATTTTGATCCGGTGACTTTTGGAAAATAATGAGCGTGTGAGGGGGCCTAGGTGTCCTCCAATTCTTTTGGTCACTTAAAAAGAAAAGGGCACTATAACTTTTAATTTCCGTCATAATGAGCCCTCTTGCAACATTCTAAGACAACTAGGTCGATACGATCACCCCTGAAAAAAAAACAAATAAACACCATCTGTGATCTGTCTTGTGGCAAAAAATACAAAATTCCACATTTTTGTATATAGCGGCTTGAAACTTCTACTGTAGGGTTCTCTGATACGCTGAACTATTACTCTGATTCTATTACTTTTAAGGGGTTTTCCCCCCTATTTTCTAAAATAAGGCAAACTTTCTCAGGCTCGTAACTTTTGATGGGTAAGACTAAACTTGATAAAACTTGTATATTTAAAATCAGCGTTAAAATATGATTCTTCTGGTGTAACTATTGGTATCAAAATTCCATTTTTTAGAGTTTCGGTTACTATTGAGCCGGGTCGCTCCTTACTACAGTTCGTTGCCAAGAACTGTTTGATCTTATTAGAATGTAAAACATGTTGTCGGTTGGTAATTTTAGTGCATATGAATGTGCATATTCATTTTTTTTCAAAAAAGATCATTTTTACTAACAGGTAGATACATACTTTAGAAAGCTCAAGTCAAATATTTGAAAAAAGTGAGGGAGGAGGGGGGAGGCTTGTCAGCCCCTGCCACATTTAGGGTAATATCTGTCTGTTTTTAAATTTTACTTCGCTCTTTATTTTCAGGGGATTTTTTATTTTTTTATTTAATTACTCAGAAAATTCTCAAAAGATTGGATTAGCACTATGCAAAATAGATTTGACACCCACCTTCCACAAAATATGCCAATGTAGCAACAAATACTAAAAGAAATATACAGGCTAAATACATTCTAAAATTATTTTAAGCTAGACAATTGGTAAAATGTCACCCCAACATGTTGGAAGATGGAAAACATTTAATATACATTATTAGCATCAATGATGAAAGTTGCTGCTACTATATTCCAGCAAACCAATTTCTTTGAAGTACTGCAATAAAATTATATAAGATCTAAGATATATCTAAGCCAATAATAAAATATTACAGTAGACCAAAAAAGGTTGCTTTTGGAGTTAAGCTAATTTCAAGAAACAGATTGTTTAAGACATTGTAGCAAAGGATCTCATCCTTTTATATTATTCCTATGATTTTATAGAACTAAACTTTATTTTACAAAAAATAGAAATTATCAATAACAATTCCCTAAATCAAAACAGCTAAATAATTGTCAAACCTTTTCACCCCTAAGAAAGACCATTTCTAAAATCTTTAACGCCAAGAAATAGTTATAAATCGTGAATAATAAAAAAATCTGAAAACTGAGAGGAAAAATAAAGAAGTTATTCTAACGTTCGAACTCCTACAGAGTACAGCGAAATGTTACCTTGAGTTGTTAACAGCCATCGTTGTTGACACAACGTGGAAGGGGTATGTGAGTGACGAAACTAGAACCTAGAAATAAGAACATATGGCAATACTTCACAGGCAAAATATCAAACTATAATTTTCATTAGTAAATAACCCTACTAACAAGTAAATACAGAGGTATTTAAGAGGATAGCATATGCTTTCATATGCTATCCAGTTAAATGTTCAGTGTGTCCATAATGGGTATTACTAAGTTTAGCTGTTTTGACGGAACGACTCACGAAGTCTTCTCACCAATAACAGTGCATAGGATCGTGAGGTACGACTAAAAAGATTCTGCTTGATGTCAAGACTCTTCAGCGGTAGCTATTCGTAAATTTAAGTTCCTCTGTGTTGTGACCGCTGGCTGCATTACTATAGAAATAAGTAAATCATTTATTATCGGGAAAAGTGTTCGAAAGTACGGTGTATACTTTATTTTGCGTTTGATTCGTTTTGATAGCATACTGACAAACATATCAAGACAACACGATAGACTTTGAGACCTCTGGTCTCTGAAGACAGGGATTAGAGCCCTAGTTTCGTTGGTTGTTAGGATTGGACGGGGTCATTGGTGTGACTCTATAAGCTCAGACAGAGTCGATCCAGCATAAATGGGTACCTGGAGAAATCTGGGGAAGGTAAAGACGAAGGATGTGCGAAGGCACAATAGGGTGGTCCCCAGCCCCCCTTGCACTTCCAGGCTGAAGAGCCATGAAACGGAGATCAACACCATTGATCGAGATTGTAAAAATCCAATGCTGTATTCTTTACCTTTATTTCATGTAGAAACTTGTGACATATATAAAGATTTTGTTTTATATAGGCTATTTACATAATTTGGGCTCTTCCCTGTGAGAAAATCCATATTACCCCCCCCCAAGATACACACTTTTGTGGCCTATCGACTGCTTGCATCAAAAAGACAATGCTGAAATTTTTATATAGTTCAATACGGGCTAAAGGGGACTTAAGAATATATGGGGCACCAGGCTACCTTTGATCGACTTCGATCCTTAGGGCATTAGAAAAATTCTCCAATTAATGATTGAATGAGATTTCCTGGACTTTCTAAGTCTCTCCGTTCCGTTCTAAATGAGTCCAACAAAAAAAGGAACTACATACCACTCTTTACTAAGGTAACACTATTGTGTTTTAAACACTACGGTTGCTACTGATGTTCGCTCTACACCCGAAGTACATAGCAACATGATACAATAAATTATTCTAATAAATCCTCGCCACTCATTCAAAGAAAGAAAGTAAAGTCATAAAAGCGAAGTTAGAAATCTCCTTTCTTCGTCCTTTAGAACACTTGGGAAAAGAAAACCGTTAGACGAAAATCTTATCTTAAGGCTGCTACGATTTAAAGTCACGGAAGAAATAGGGCGTGACATGGAAATTCGGTTGCAATCTTCAGTTTTTTGTTCTCTAGCTTTAATGAAGTACTTGTGAGCACTGAAATACTCCAAAAACAAACTTACACATTTGAAGTGGACCCTGAAAAAATCAATGGATTTCTAAGCACATAGAAACAACCTAATCACTTTAAATCTGTTTTCAAAACACGGGACGGTTTAAAAAAAAAATAATAAGAAACTTAATAGGGGCTAGAAATTAAGACAAGCAAAATAAATCAACGCAACAAGTCAAATTTAAAACGAACAAAATTGCTATCCTTGAATAAATGGCACTTGAATAAAACAAGTTGACACGAACAAAAATTCATGCTAATAACGACGATACTATTGTCATTATTTCTTATAATGTCATTCGCACTTTACATAAAACGACACGTATTTCAAAGTGTGGGTTTTATTTTTCATAAGATTGGAAAGAAACAACAATAATCAAGTTCAAGGGGAAGAGATAAACTATTTCCAAGATCAAATAAAATAGTGAATTTCAGTTTAGTTTTACTATTTTCAAAAGGACACTTTTCTGTCGCTCCCCTTTTGATTCCATTTCATTAAAAAAGTATACAAAATTAATGCGTCAATAAAACTCATAAAACGTCAGTTTTGAAGTTCAGGTGATTTTTTAAGCAATCTGTTTAGTTTACTCAAACTTTGCGGAATAGACATATCAATATATGATTCACAAAATTATTTTCAATACCTTTGAAAAAGAAATAACCATTGATAAAAATGTGCTGGTTATCAAGACTTCCAAAACTGAACTGACAGTTTTAAACTACATGATAGAAAAAAAAAATTCCTAGAATGTTGAACATAACTAATGCTTCCAACTCCATAATAAAAAAACATGCTGTTCAAAATTTGTTTCTAAAAAACCACAAAAGACACTCTAGCCTTTAGGAGGTTTGAGTGGGCGGTAACACCTTTCGTATAAAGTATATTTACTATTCATTTGAATTTGTGTTATTTTTGGGTTTCATTTACCCATTCCTAACGATTTTTCGTTCCTTTAGAATCTGACCTATTATATAGTTTTCTTTATTTATGTCCGTTTTAGGCTTTAATATCGTGCTTCACTTTTCTTCAAAAACATGTGTTTTCGAAGTAAGTGTTTTTAATCCGTTTCGATTCGTTTTTTTAATTGACAAAATTCTAAAATGTGTTAACTGTAAAAAAAAATGTTTTTTAAGCTGTTTTTAGGCCTTTTACTTAAGAAATGAAATTTTGCTTTGCAATTTAAATTGTAAGAGAAACTCCTTCGGTAATTTTTTTTTGCAGTAGTTTTTTTTACAATACGTGTTTGAAGTCTGCGTGATTTTTGATCGCCTATGAGGCTGAATTCATCTTGACTCCCATCCTGTGGACTCCGCATACTATGGATGCATTTCATTAGAGATAATTTTTTGTTCAGTTTCATTGTTACTTATTAATACATTTCTTAATGCATTCAGGATTTTCTATAAAAGGAATTATTTTAGTTATCTTTAAACAAAGTTAAGTTTGTCTTTAATTGAAACAATTCCCGTTACTTATGGGCGCTTACTTTCATGTAAAATCTTAAGTGTTTCTTAACAAGGAGCTCTAATGTTGCTGAATATATGATTCGGGATTATTTTTTTTTATTATGAAATTCGAACAAAATTTTCACCCCTTAACTTCAGCAAAAATTCGTTTTTATTTTAGGATAAAAATTCAATTATTGCAGAAATGTCAAGAGGAGTCACAGAGCCTTTTTATGTTTCTAATCCTCCAATAGAAACATAGGGTCCCAGCCAAGACGCGCACACAACAGAAGGTAGGTTCTAAGTCAATATGTGAATAAGTGAAACTGCCGAGTCAACTGGCTGACGGGCTAAAGGGTGAAAGACAAAAGTTAGAACTTAAAATGTTTTTATTTTTATTTTTTTTAGTTTCTGGTTCAATTACCTGAGATTGATGGCATCCTGTCGTGGAATTGGCCTAAAATTCTGAAGAACTAACATCCATTTAAAATTCGGAATATATGTGCTTACGCCAAAACAGAATTTCCGCAAAAATTTGCAGACCAATGAGTTTCCCAGGCAAAGCACTAGCCAGCTTCAAAGTTTCTGTAAGTCGTTTGTGTTATGCTTCATTGACCCAGGGTATTTTTCCCAAAAGTTTAAGGCTAATAGCATAAAATGATAAACAACTACCGGTTGAGATGGTGTTGGAGGGGCCACAGGCACACTTTGTGCCTAGAATCTGTAGATTGGAAGCATAGACTCACTCATTTTTGACTCATGCCAGAGTCAGGACTTTGCTCATTCTTCCACTGACTTATTTTTGCATCAAGTCACTCTTAAACTTGGGGCTTATTCGATTTTTTTTTTCACGAAGTCGGTACATAGCTGCTTTTTTTTGCATCGAGCCATAAATTACCTTTTTCTTACATCAATCTAGCACTCAGTCCCTTTTTCACAGGGTCAGTCCACAACTAGAAACAAGTTCGTTTCAGAAATGACTGAGAACTTTACTCGCTACTGCACTGAGTCACGACTTTTTTTTCGCACTAAATCAGGACGAAGCGTCTTTTTGTACTAGTCTACACTACAACTACTAACAACCCACTGCAGCACCAAGCCCCTGTGGCCAACAAAACTTCACACCTTCCTCCTCCATCCCAGTCTATTTAATGCCTCCCTCTTTACACCCTCCCAGGAAGTTCCCGGTTCCCTTAAATCTTTCCTTACGACATCCTCCCACCTCAACCGGGGACAACCTGATTTTCGTTTGGCTCTAAACAGTTGACGAAATGAATAATCTTTAGTAATATGTCATCTTTCATCCACGGAACGTTCTTAAGCCACCTCAACCTTTCTCTCATTATCGTCCAACAGAACGGGATTGAACTACACTTTTCGTAGTCTACTGTTGAGATACGGTCAGTCCGTCAGGTACCCAAAACAATCTGTGGTTAATTTCTTTGAAAAACATCTAGCAAATCTTCTTTCGTTGTTTGGAGTGCCCATGCTTCAGAACCATACTTAACCACTGTCATCATTGTGACTTACAATATTCCAACCTGGTTTGCAGAGTTATAGTCCTATTCGTCCAAATTTCCTTCAATTGTCAAAATATCCTGGCCCAGTAGGTTGCTAGCTACCGCTGCGACCTGGATCATCTGACAGTTTTTCACCAAACTTGCTTTTCAACTTTTGGTTACTACGGGCAGCAATACACCTTTTACAAGGTTACAGCTACAGCTGCAACTATGATTTACTAGGTTGTATCTACTACTGCAATAATGGTTTAGACTTCGTTCTCTACTTTAATTTGTCTTTTACTACATACATGCTTTGTTCTTTTCTAGATTCTCGTTTGTTGTTTGCTAGATTTGTGTTTTTTTCTTATTATATTCATTATTTGCTTATTACTAGATTCTTGATTTGTTTACTACTAGATTCGATGTCTGTTCTTTGCTAGATTTGTGATCGTCACCTAACACCACATTTTCATCTTCTCTTATTCCTAGCCTTAGCAACGTAGTCTTCTTAACATTGATTTCTAAACACATTCTTCCAGCCTGAACTTGCAAAAGTTCTAAAAGTTTATTCATTTAGCTAACAATTTCATCTATCCTTAAATCATCAGCGTAATCGAAGTCAAGGAGAGTTTTGTTTTCCGATTTGATTCCATGTTTGTCTGGTAAACCACACAAGGATAAGACCTTCACTAAGGCTCTTCTATCAGAGATCAGTTCGAGCTTGGCTTACTTTCACACCGAATCAACATTAGGCTTAGTTGTACAAAACGTCAGGACTTAGCACACATTTTAACCAAGTTAGAGTTTTAGCTCGTTTTTACACTAAGTGAGAACTTGCCTCGTTTTGCACTGAGTGAGAACTTGGATCTTTTTCATAGTCAGTAAGGAAATAACTTATTTTCGGATAACATCACAGCAATTTCGCAGCTTCCACTTTGGCCATTGTTGCGCTCAAGACTTACCTCGTTTTTGCATAAAGCGCGTAAACAGCTTAGTCTCAGCTCATTTTGGCGTTGAATCAGGAGTGATCCTGTTTTTGCACCAAGTCGGTATCTTGCTTGTTCTCAGCTGACTTTTACACCAAGTCGGGACTTAGTTCATTTTTAAACCAAGCTTGGACTAAGACATCGTTGTTGCACTGGGTCTGGGCCTATCAATTTTTTGCTACGAATCAGGGTTTTGCTTGTTTTCTACACCACGTAAACCTATAGTTTGGAGAGAATCGTACACATTCTTTTGTGTGGGGGAGGGGAAATAGTGAAAAACCACTTTTATTCGATAATTTAAATAAGAAGTACCCTGAAATTCAGAAAAATTTAGGATTATAGGGAGAAAGGGAGGAACGGTGCTCATTTAATCAAACATACTGATAATTTTTGCACGATTACGATTTAAACAAGGTATAATATGACTACATTCATTCCAAAAAGTTGGTAGTGGAGGGTGGGGGATGTCAGAGGGGACACGGGCCCTCTTGATATCCTAGTAGGGGAAATACAGATGTCCTAGTATGAGAATATGCTATGTGCAAAATAGTAAATAAAAAAATTCAATCGTACAAAAACCTAATAGCTTACATTTTATTTTGCTTTCTTGCTTTTACAGGCATAACAGTTTATACTTAAATAATGTTGGCGGATTTTTCGTGGATACAAAAAAAAAATAGAAAAAATAAACAAATAAAATAAAAGGAAAACATTTAGAGTTTTTTTTTCATAGGACAAGTTCAGCTTTTGTGAAACATGATTTTACATCCCATAAAAGAAGGCTGTTCCCAGAAGAGACACGATAGAAATCATTACAAAAAGAATACAGTATTATAGTTTCAAAACAAGAGGGGAGAGGAAAAACAAGGGAGGAAAGGTCCATCGCTTCTATAAGTACAAGAATCAAGATAGATAACAATAAATCCGTCAAATCATACGGGAGATAATCTTGCTAGCCCAATTTAAATACAAAACTGTAGTTGAAGAAAGAATTTAAAGAGATGTTTTCGACCGCTTTAAAGGCAAACAAAACCATTAAAATGTGAGAAAATAGAGGTTCAAAAGCAGGAATCGATCGAACAAAGTACATGAGCATATTCGAAACTGCGCGGTTTTCTTGACATTTGTCCATAGATGTTGAAGCAAAAAACAAACACTAGCTTGTGTTTTTTTCTAGTAGACTTTTAATTTATCTTCTTTTCGTTTTAAAAATGCATTCTTTAAAAATGAGTTATACTCACTAAAAAACGTAAAAAACGTAAGATGTGTATAAAATAAGTCTAGTAGACAGGCCTGTTTGATCCAGTAGAAATAGTAGGCACTATTCTAAAAGCTTTCAAACCTACAGATTCCTACTCAGATTAAAATAAAATTTATGGATATAACATAACAAACCAAAGTTGCAATAAAACATTTTAAAAAGCGAATAGATTTATAGCATCAAACAGTTCGCAGTAATAGGAATGTAATAATAGTAGGCTAAGTAAGGAATGGCATAGGTCTATAGGAACAAAAACCCTAAAAAAAACTAAGTATTTATAGCAATAAATACATCAAAAGCAGTTCCTTTATGAAAAAAAAACAAGTTTTTAACTGAAAGTAAGGAGCAAAATTAAAACTTAAAACGAACAGAAATTACTAGGTATATGAGGGGGATTACTCTACAAAAAAAAACACTCTTTACGCTAAAGTTTGCTAATGCTTTTAAAAAAAGCTTCTTATTGTTCTAATTAAACGAACACAGTATTTCAGGAGTCGTTCTTATAGAATTGGGACAAAATTCAAACTTTAGCGTACAGAGTGAGGTGTTATGGAGGAGTAACCCCAATCATATACATAAAAATTTCTTTTCGATTTAAGCTTAATGTTGCTCCTTACTTTCTGAAAAAAACGTGTTTTTTAATTCAATTTCTTATTCTTTTTCAAATAATTCCAAAAAATCCTTCCTCCCCAAGAATTTATTCTCTTGACAATTCAATCCTGGTGAAAATTTATTCAGGACAATTAACTAATACATTCGTGTAGGAATCCAGGCATATTCCCCCAGTGTTAAATTTTTTGGGAAAAATTCACCCCCCCCCCTGGAAACTTCTCTCCCCATGGAAAATGATTCCCGTGGAAAATTCTACCAGCAGATAACCCCCCCCCCCGGCAAATGTATGCATACTTCCCAATGGTAAATATAATGCGTAAACAATGGGCAAATTGCGTAACTTAAGGACCTTTTCCCAGGGGCTTTGGGAGGGCCGTGATATCCCAAAAGGCAAAACTATTCGGCCTTCAACTATGCTGAACAAAATATCTATCTCAAAATTTTGATCAGACAGTTTTGAGAAAAGGGGCGTGGGAGGGGGCCTAGTTGCCCTTCAATTTTTTGGTCACTTAAAAGGGCATTAGGAATTTTTATTTCCCTTCGAATGAGCCCTCTCACAATATTCTAGAACCATTGGGTCGATACAATCACCCCTGGAAAAAAAAATGAACACGTATCCGCGATCATTCTTTTGTCAAACAAAAAAATCTAGATTTTTCCAGAGGAGCTTGAAACTTTTCATTAAGATCCTATTACTTTTAGGGGGTGTTTCCCCCTATTTCAAAAATCAGGGAGGTTTTCTCAGGCTCGTAATCTTTCATGGGTGCGATTAAACTTAATAAAACTAGTGTATTTGAAATCAGCATACAACTCAAATTTTTTTGATATATCTACTATCGGAATCAAAATTCTGTTAAGTAGAGTTTCGGTTACAATTGAGCCAGGTCACTCCTTACTTACAGTTCCTTACCACGAATTGTTTGATGATCGCCCTGTACATTGTGCTTATTGAGAACTTATCTGTGGATATACCTTTTTCGCTTAATTGTTTTTGGACTGATGCCGAGTCGTGAGTGAAATTTGCTTATCATGGACAATTGGAATACCAGTACGCTTTATTATTGCCCAAGTTTTGAATTTTGCTCAGCACAATCTCGATGAGGGGTTGGACCATTAGTCGATTGTGAAATACGCTAGTGATTTTTTCCCGTACGAAGATGTTCTTGGCGCTAAGAAACTTTTATATAGCAATTGCTTCCCAGATGAGCCTATACCTCGTCGTTCGGGACCCAGTGCTAAGAATAGTTCATTGTCGGACATTATCGCTACTCTTTCTCGCTGCTCTCCAGAAAATATTAATATTCCAGAGTTCGTGATCAAATCCCCTCCGAAGTCCCTAGCATTCCGGCGTCAGCTTATTCTATCCTTACCGCCAAAGTCAACCAGTGCCTTGATCAGCTAAAATCGCTTGCTCACCTCAATAGTCCAGCAACGTCTGTCGGTAAAGTACGATCCGGTAAGGAAAAGATGGGTTGTTGTTACACGGGATAAAGTTTCCGCCAATTCTCTTGCCTCATCTGCTGTTGCGAGCTATCCAAATATTCTTGCTAAAGCGATTGATCGCAAACCTCTTGGTGTAATTAGGGAACTTCCCGATAGTGTTTCTAGCAGTATACTCATCCCCGGTATTCCTGGTCTTGTTGAGGCCACCCAGATCGGCTCTTCTCATACATTCCGTTTAGAGTTCCTTGATTCCGCTGCACAGAAATCTGCCATCGCTACAGGTCTGCGCTTGGGTTACGAGTCTTATAAAATATCGGAATACAAAGAACTGCCCAGACGGCGTCTTATATGCCAAAGTATCCATCACTCGTTAGCTCACTGCCCATGTGCCCCGAATGAGATGAAGTGCTCTAAATGTTCTGGATGCCATTCCAATACTAAAGACAATCCTTGCTTAGAGGCTCCGAAATGTGCCAACTGCGGCGAAGCTCATGTCTCCTATAGTATGAATTGCCCAGTGATATAACGCGCTCTGAGCTCTGCTCCAGAATGAACCAAACACTATTTTAAGTTTTGCTTCTCTCAATATTAACGGCACAAAAGACAAAGACTTGTTAATTAATGAATTATTAGTCCATGACATAGTGTTCTTGCAAGAACATCTTTTGACCAAATCAAACGTTTCTAGCCTAAAGCGATCTTCTGTCCACCATTTTTTTTTCGCAAGAGGCCAAGAAAACTAGAGACCGCCCTTCCGGTGGCCTAGCAATTTTCTTCCGTTCCCCATCAAAGCCTACTATGATTCATTGTGATGATAACATCTTAGCGATTCAATGTGACAGTACCGCCTTTATAAACGTTTACTTACCTTGCGATCGACGTTCTTTAGCATTGTTCACATCTTTCGCTAAATGTTGCTCCAATTTAAAGTCTACTCGAAAGTCTACGTTTGAAAGACCTAAATTGGGTTTTAGTTGGTGACCTTAACTGTGACATTCTTGGTACCTCCTATAGGTCAATCCTCTTGCTAGAATCACTTCCTAGCATATCACGTCGCAGTTAAGAGCCTCCCATTCACGTGTATTCATAACAGAGGCTGTTCAAAATCGAACCTGGATCACGTGATCTCTTCCAGTTCCAGATTAATATCATCGATTGTCAGAGTGAACGAAGAGAAGATTGATGACGACCACCTTATTTTTAGCTGTAATTTATCCTGTGATCTATCTGGCAAAACACTTTCGGCTCAGCCGAACCGGCATACGAAGTTGAACTGGGATCGTGCTTATGTCTCACTATACCTTGCTACGCTAACTGCTTTACTATCGACCATAAAGTGCCATATCACCAGCTGCAAACTTCAGTTTCCTCGCCTTCAAGTAGAGTTGACCTAAATTGCTATTATTATCAAATTGTCCATTGCCTTAGATCAGTTTCCAAAGCTGCAGTGCCTGTGGATAAAGTCCGGATTGGTACAAGAAAGCATAATTGGAACGTTGATCCTGAAGTAAAACGTGCTAAGCAAAAAGCCTAATTTTGGCTACGTATGTGGATATCATGTGACCAACCATCGTCCGGAGCTGTTTTCTCTGTGAAACAAAAGTGTAAACTTGAATATAAGGCCAGTTTGAAGAGAGCACGCTTGAATGCATGGCCAGGCCCCACCGATAAGGCCTCCTGGAATAAGGTTATTAATAGTGAGAAATGTTCCCCATCTACCCTATCTTGTCTCCAGCTAGCTAATTTTGTTGATCATTGAGTGTGTTCAGTGTATGTAATAGTTTTCTTCAGTCTTTTTATTATAAGTTGCTTAAACCGCTTTTACCACACCGTCTCCTGCAGGCTCATATTCAGCCTGTAGCAATATCTAAAATTCGCCGGGCTTCAAGAAAAATTAAGCGTTCAAATAGCCTTGATGGTGACAGCCTTTCTTACCGATTTTTTGCTTATGATTGTCTTGCTCTACTTAACCATCTACAAATATTTTTCCAGTCTTGCTTAGCACAGTCACTTGTTCCTGATAGTTTCCTTTGTGGCCGTGTAACGTCTATTCAAAAGCGAGGCAAGGACTCCACGTCATGTGTAAATTATCGTCCCATTACAGTGTCGTGTTTTTTTAAGTAAGTTGCTTGAACATTTGTTACTACCAGAAATTGAGTCGAATTGTGATTTTACGCCTTTTCAATTTGGTTTTCGGAAAAGTTTCGGTTGCTCCCATGCACATCATGTTTTAAGCCGACTCATGAAAGGTGCCGTAAAAACTAAAATGTCTTTACACTGTCTTGTTGTTGATATTTCTGGAGCTTTCGACAATATCGTGCACTCTCAGGCTCTATTTTCCCTTGCGTCTTCAGGTGTTAATCCTTCCGTACTAAGTTTATTGTCTTCTTGGTATTCAAAGTCTAAAATTCAAGTTACCTGGAATGGCCAAGCATCTGACCCGGTAAAAATTAATAAGGAGTTCGGCAAGGTGCCGTATTGCCTCCTAGTATATTTAAATGCGTGCTTGCATCGTGCCTGCTTCCCCTTAGAAGTTCTGTTTTTTTACGGTAATATTGGATTGTCTTCTATTACATATGCAGATGACGTTCTTTTGTTGCCCGGACTCGCCGTGGATTGCTTTCTAATTTTACTATATTAACCAATGAACTATCTAAGATTGGACTGTCAGTTAATGCGTCTAAATGCGAGTTTATTTGTTTTATTAGTCCTTATGCGGTCGCTCCATTCGTTGCTGGGGCTGCAGTTCTACCATGTTCTTCTTTAGTTAGTTGGCTTGGTCTGTGTTTCAGCCCAACACTTTCCAATACCTGTTCATCCCTAGTGAATCAAGCCGTAAAAAACCTACGCGTCGCTTACGGAAAAATATCCCCAAACAAAAGCCGTCACAACCGCAACGGTTTGTGCGTGATTTATAACGCTTATTGGACCCCTGTGCCTTTGTTTTTATCAGGCATGGTTCATCTGTTTTGTAAGAAAGATCAACATACTCTACGTACGGCTTATTTCAGATATTACAAATTCCTCCTCCGGCTTCCTAGATGGGACCGAAACAAAAAAATAATTGCTCGATTTGGTTTAATAGATGTGCCTTCTCAGATTCGGTCTTCCAGTAATGATTTATGTAAAAAGATTATCAACTTTTTTCACGTTTATGACCCTCTGCAGCCTTTTTTCCATATTGATACTGGTTAATTAGTCCATGTTGTCTTTTGTTAGTTTGATTTTTTTCTTCGCTGTTTATCGTTTTTATTTTTGTTTATTTATAATACTCCGTACTTCGTGTTTTTTATACTTTTACGGGTAATAAAGTTCATTCATTCATAAGTCGTTAATTCTAATGTTACCCAAGAAGTTCCGAGCCTGAGAAAAACGGGGGAAACATTTCAAAAAGGGGTGCAATCTTGATGAAAAACAAAGCATCATATTGAACATGTCCAAAGACCTTGTTTCGGATGATTTAACCTCTTATGCGTAAAAAGAAGGGACGAAAAAAGAAATTTGCAGTTTTCGAGAAATTTGATAACGCTTATTTGTTGCTCCTTTTTTTAATTTTTTTTTTAGGGGTAGTGATTCGAAATAGTGGTGGTAAAATAGGGCTCATTTAGCAGGAATTAAAAGTTCCAATGCTTTCTAGTGTTTATTTATTAGTAAAAAGATGTGCTGCCTTAGGAAGGTGTCAATTTCTACCAATTAGTGCTGCAAATCAAAATCTTGAATCAAGCAGGGCCTGAACAAAAGTGAATAAAAATATTTATTTTCCCAATGAGTTTAGAAGTTTTGAAAAGGTATATATATATATATATATATATATATATATATATATATATATATATATATATATATACACACATATATATATATATATATATATATATATATATATATATATATATATATATACATATATATATATATATGTATATATATATATATATATATATATATATATATATATATATATATATATATATATATATATATATATATATGTTTAGATATATATATCTAAAAGTGCCGAAGCCTCTGAATTATTTGTCTTTACTGTTTTTATTGTTTGGTAAATGACGACTTATACTTATTGACGACATGACTGCCTGTCCATAGATTATTCTTTATGGTTGATTGTGTATGGCTATGCTGTTTAACCTATGTGATTGTATGGATGAGTAGGGTTAAGGCCTCATTCAAGTGCTGGTCTATATTAATCACTAATTTAGGAAAACAGTCTTCCTTTTCTCCTTCTGTCTCCTTTTTTTTTTTTTTTTTTTTTTAATGTGCTTGTGCTGTTGCATTGGTGATTTCTCTTTTCGTTATATATATATATATATATATATATATATATATATATATATATATATATATATATATATATATATATATATATATATATATATATATATATATATATATATATATATACAAAGAGCAGATACGTTTGCGGCCTTTCTAAAGCGAAGCGCAAGTTTCTGTCTTTTAGTGCAGCAAAACAAAAATTTTGCCCCAAAGAGGGCAAAGTTGGAGCTTGGAGCTGTGCGGCTTATGAGATTTCCAAGCATAATATAATACATGACTAGTGACGTTTCAGATAAAACAGAAGACACAAATGTTTTGCTCTCGCATCCGAAATGCAATCAAAATTATTGTAGATCTAACTTTCCGCACAATTGACATGTTGGAAGCATTTATTTTTCCTAAGTCATGCTTTTTTTAGTTGAAAAAAACTGCTATGACGGCAAAGTCCAATAAATAAAGCCAAGAAAAGGATTTGTAAGATCAAACATGACTGGAAGAAAGTAAATATAATCTTAGAGAGAATTTTTGAATACAAATACAAAAACAAGACTGTTGATGTTTGTTGCATGAATTTCGAGACATTAACATTCCTTGCGACTTAAAGCCTCGACTCTAACAGAAATGTACAAAAGGACTTAAAGTATGAAATTCCAAGAGACTAGTGAACTTCAAATATGTGCAAGCAGGTGAGAAACAAAACAAATATCTATGTATTAATTCATAAAGTTGATTAATGAACAAGCTATTTCCTCAATGTTTACATTTTGTAAAAAAAAAAGAAAAAAAAGAGCTAAGAGCTAAAAAAACAAAAACACAAGAGCTAAGAGCTCATACGGTAAGAGC
The DNA here is from genome assembly GCF_032884065.1 of Artemia franciscana. Lineage (NCBI taxonomy): Eukaryota > Metazoa > Arthropoda > Branchiopoda > Anostraca > Artemiidae > Artemia > Artemia franciscana. The sequence continues at coordinate 27,458,266 of NC_088865.1, read as the reverse complement.
TCGAGCAAAATTCTAAGAATCAACAGATTTATTTAAACGGAAAACCAGAGGCTTAATCCCGGTCGGGATTTGAAATAAGAGCTCGAGACACGAGGTCCTTCTAAATATCAAAATTCATTAAGATCTGATCACCCACTCGTAGGTTAAAAATACCACATTTTTCTAATTTTTCTTCTCCCTTCAGCCTCCCAGACGGTCGAATCGGGGAAAACGACTTTATCAAGTCAATCTGTGTAGGTCTCTGACACGCCTACCAATTTTCATCGTCTTAGCACGTCCAGAAGCACGGAACTCGCCAAAGCACTGGACCCCAACCCCCTAACTCCCCCAAAGAGAGTGGATACCAAACTGCAATAGATTTGTATGCAGTGCAGCTTAAGGGGGGGTCAAAAAAGTTCAGCTTAAATTCTTTATCCCTTACTATCTTTTTCAAACAGTTCGTGGTAACGAACTGTAGTAAGGAGCGACCCGGCTCAATAGTGACCAAAACTCTAAAAATGGAATTTTGATACCAATACCTACATCAAAAGAATCGCATTTTAATACTGATTTTAAATATATAAGTTTCATCAAGTTTAGTCTTACCCATCAAAAGTTACGAGCCTGAGAAAATTTGCGTTATTTTAGAAAATAGGGGGAAACGCCCCCTAGAAGTCATAGAATCTTAGCAAAAATCACACCATCAGATTCGGCGTATCAGAGAACCCTACTGTAGAAGTTTCAAGCTCCTATCTACAAAAATGTGGAATTTTGTATTTTTTGACAGAAGGCAGATCACGGATGCGTGTTTATTTGTTTTTTTGTTGTTTTTTTTTTCCAGGGGTGATCGTATCGACCCAGTTGTCCTAGAATGTTGCAAGAGGGCTCATTCTAACGGAAATGAAAAGTTCTAGTGCCCTTTTTAAGTGACCAAAAAAATTGGAGGGCACCTAGGCCCCCTCCCACGCTAATTATTTTACCAAAGTCAACGGATCAAAATTCTGAGATAGCCATTTTATTCAGCGTAGTCGAAAAACCTTATAACTATGTCTTTGGGGACGACTTACTCCCCCACAGTCCCCGTGGGAGGGGCAACAAGTTACAAACTTTGAGCTGTGCTTACATATAATAATGGTTATTGGGAAGTGTACAGGTGTTTTCAGGAGGATTTTTTTGGTTGGGGGGAGGGGTTGAGAAGAGAAGGATATGCTGGGGGAACTTTCCATCGATGATTTGTCATGGGGGAAGAAAATCTCCATGAAGGGAGCGCAGGATTTACTAGCATTATTTAAAAAAAAAAAAAAAACAATGAAAAAATAAATATGAAAAAGTTCTTTCAGCTGGAAGTAAGGAACAGCATTAAAACTTAAAACAAACAGAAATTATTACCCATATGAGGGACTCACCTCCTCCTAATACCTCGCTCTTTACGCTAAAGCATTTTTAGTAATTTCAACTATTTATTCTACGGCTTTTGTGATTCTGGGGTCATTCTTAATGAATTGGGACAAAATTTAAGCTTTAGTGTAAAGAGCGAGGATCTGACAAGGGGGCGAACCCCCTCATATATGTAATAAAAATATGAGAATACAAAAGTTGTTTACGTAAGCTAATTTATAAGTTACGTAAATCTTTTACTAATAAAAATATTCGTAAAAAATTAAAGTTCTAGTTGCCTTTTTAATTAACCAAAAAATCGGAGGGCAACTAGGTTTCCTCCCCCGCTCTTTTTTCCTCAGAATCATTCGATCAAAATTATGAGAAAGCCGTTCAGCCAAACAAAAAAAAAAAAAAAATGCAAATTTCGTTTTAATTATTCCTCTGCAGAGAGCCAAAATCAAAACATGCATTGATTCAAAAACGTTCAGAAATTAAATAAAAAAAAGTTTTTTTAACTGAAAGTAAGGAGCGACATTCAAACTTAAAACGAACAGAAATTACTTCGTATATGAAAGAGGCTGCTTCCTCATCAACGCCCCGCTCTTTACGCTAAAGTTTTTTACTGTTTTAAAAAGAAGAATTGAGAGAAAGAGTCAAACTTTAGCGTAAAGAGCGGGGCGTTGATGAGGAAGCAGCCTCTTTCATATACGAAGTAATTTCTGTTCGTTTTAAGTTTTAATGTCGCTCCTTACTTTCAGTTAAAGAAACTTGTTTTTTTTTATTTAATCTTATTGAAAGGGTGGTCTCAATCTTGAAGACATAGGATACAACTATTGGGCTGCGAATGTAATAGAATCTACTCTAGTATTCTCTACGTTTTAGTAATACCGCTGAGATGTCACTCATTTATCGAAACAAAAAGTTTTCCATGGAAAATTAGAGACCGTATATGAAACATAAAAATTGACTAGTTTGAACAAGATGCCAAATATTAAGCGACAAAAATTCAAATCAATGAAGGAATGAAATCTAAAGCAAAATAAATATTAGGCCTGCAAATAACAATAAAGCTAAATACAAAACGAACAAAAATTATTACAAACAAGCCTAGGATTGCCACATTTCATTCCCCCCCTCCCCCGAAAAAATAAAGTGTCAGTCACTTAACTGAAAAAAGTATATTTCTTATTGTTCTGTTTATTTTCTGTTGCCTTAAAAAGTCATATAATGCCCAAACGTCAATCTTTCCTTTTCTAATAACAATAAAGGTTCTAGCCGTTTACCCTTCCCCCTGGAAAATACCCCTCACTGAAAATACCCCCGCGGAAAATATCCCCTCCCCCAAGGAAAATATATCTCCCCTGCGAAAAAAAAAACAGGTAAATACCCTTCGGAAAATAACCCCTCCTTAGAAAATAAGGCTTTCCAAGTTTGAAAATGCTTTTCTTTTCTTTTTTTATTTCCGCAGAGGGAAGGCATTTTGATACTTGTGTATTACGCGTCACTCACTCAAATTTCCGCTACGTATAGCTAGAGGACAAACCGGTTACTTCGTTAGTTTCTTTAAGCTTAGCGCAAAACAAGACAAAGACAAGAGATAGAATATTTGGAAAATATATAATTTGGGCTGTATATTTCCACGTAAGGGTGGGGGGGAGTAAAGTATTTGGACAGTTTAAACTCAGAAAACAACTCTTACTTCATAATATGCAGAATAATTGTGGCTTTTTTTGTAGACCCGTTATACTTTACTATAACCCCCTCCCGCCTCCACAATGTGCAAATCTATAGCCCAAATTTGTTTCTAAAATAATGAAAAAACTAACGAAGAAACTGGTTTGTTTTCGAGTTTTACACAGAGTAGTGAACTTGAGTGAGTTGTGCACATTACACGACTACAAAAAATTCCTTCCATCAACGGAAATAAAAAAAAAACTCAAATAAAATTCTCAAATTTGGAAAGCCTTATTTTCCAGGGGGAGGGGATATTTTCCGGGAGGGGCGGTATTTAAGGGGGTATTTACCACGGGAGGGGGGTATATTTTCCGGGGTGTGTTTTCCTGGGGAGGGGGTAAACGTCAGCGACCAACAATACATTGATAGTAATTAAATTTAATGTGCTGGTCTAACACAAATCCAACTTCTTTAAAGAAAAAATGACAAAAATGCAGAATATATATATATATATATATATATATATATATATATATATATATATATATATTTCCTATTTTTAACAAAAATTGCGAAATTCGGTAGCTTCCAATAATTAGAAAGAAACGGTAGAGTTCTTACCGAAACACTAAGAGATACATATCCTCTAAGCTCTCTTGTCTGGACAAACTGATTGGCAGCAAAAGTGACAGAACTACTAATGACTAGAGCGAGAACTTCCCCGATCAAACGAGGAGTGATCCCAGCGAACAAACCCTGGATCCCTTCTCTGGAAAAAATTTCTTGAAATGATGGTAAAATTCCCCTAAAATGAAAAATATATGAAAAGAAATAGTCTAGCAGCAAAACTTGGTGATGGCAGTGGGAGCAAATGTTGAGTAAAGCACCTTTGCGCTTTTCACTTATAAAATAGAAAAAAAAAGAAAAATTTGAGGCGGTTTTGAAAGATTAAAAACGCTTGAAATTCCCAATATAACATTCATTGAAATAGACAATGTTGGTGCTTTCATACGTAATAGTTCAGAGCCGTATCCAGGGGGGACGACCGGCTCTACCCACCTATTTTGTAAGCAGTTAAATTCAATCTGCCTTAAATTATACAATATCTAGACCAGAAAAGGATGAAAGAGGAGAGCTCCCTACACCCATCTCCTGGACTATTTGTTTATTCAAGTCCAAAAACCACCTTCCTTGCCATGAATGCAGTTTAATTTTGCGTATTTTTATTCCCATTTATACAAACCAGCCAAGTAAAAGTAAAAGAAAGCTACTAAATGATAGCATAAGAATCCAGCAACGAAGATATATATATATATATATATATATATATATATATATATATATATATATATATATATATATATATATATATATATATATATATATATATATATATATATATATATATATATATATATATATATATATATTAAAAAAAAATTCTTAAGGTAAAATCAGTCAAAACGAAACGAGAATAACTCCTCAAAATTTTACAAAAGAGCTACAGTGTCATGGATAAGTGGCTATACATAAATAAACAGACATTTAAGTCAAGCTGAGATCCAAGTTAATTTCCAATGCGTGGGGTTAGAGGGCTAAAATTGGGCCCTTGGTACCTCTAACCCCACCCAAAACTCCCCACCCCCAAACTTTGCACACATTCATATGCTGGTACTTCTTTCAGCTTTTCGTCCGGGAATGATTTGGGAACTGGTCCTAGTTACTCAAAAATTAATGATTGAATGTCATTATAATGACAATATAACAATACCAAATCAAATGCCACTACGTAGAGACGTGAAGAATGGTGGGTGGGAGTTTTACCAGCATTTAAAACTACTAGTAGTACTACTAATGACAATCACTGCAGAACCAAGCCACCAGAGACTAACATAACAGCGCATGCTTCTCGTCTACCTCCATCTATTCAAAGTTTATTGTTTACCGCCTCCAATGAAGCTTCAATTTCCTTTAAATCCCTTCCTTATAGCCTCTTCTCACCTCATTCGGGGATGACAGGCTTTTGGTATGGCTGGGATCGTCAAAATGCAAAACCTTTGGTAATCTTTAATCTTTAGTCTCTAAGACGTAGACAAGCCATCTTGATCTATCTTTCATTATAGCTCTAGAGAGAGAGATCGAACCAAATTTGCTACGCAGTTTATTTTTTTATATACGGCCAGTCATACGAGTACTTAAACTATCCTTAGACAATACCTGTGCAAAATATCTAGCAAGTCGTCCTCAACCCTTCAAAGTGCCCACGATTTCTAGTCATACTTATCATAGAAAATAAGAAAAATGACAAGGAAATTTGTGAAGAGAGTGAGTAACGCAATGAGTACAATCTAAACATATATATATATATTTTGACTCTGTATGCAACAGTCCCCATCGGCAAAACACATAAAACAAATAAAAAAGGATACAACTTACTCTAAAAAATCATAGATACAAGAAATTTTCAGGCTAAAATTTATAAAATCTCAATGCCCTCACTTCCCGTCGGTATAGCCAAGACTCAAGTCCAACCGTGTCTTGGCTGAATGTAAGTGAGGTGAGAACGTTGACTCTTTCAAAATTGACTTCATGATTTTAATTCGAAAATTTCTTTATCGATGAGCTTTTTTGAGTAATTTGTTTTCTTTTTTCCTTCTTATATTAATTTTTGCTGATGAACGCTGTTGCATATGTAGCCGAAATATCCATTTAGGTTGTTTGTGTTACTCACTATCTTTATAAATTTCATCCTTATCTTCTCTTACAAAAGCAGCGTGGTCTTCGTCATATCTTGCGCCAAAACTGTGTCTATGATAATGCTATTTTCTTCCATTCTTTTTTTGTATATCCAATGCGTTTTTTTCTCATTTTGTTACGCTATTTTCTAGTATGTGTTAACTGTTCAATCTGGCCTTTTTCCTTTTTTTCTTACCCGTTGATAAAGCCTTTTGAATGTAAAGCAAGATATTTGACTATATATTAGTATTTTTTTTTCTCAACATTCACTGTCTTAATTCAAAGTTTTATATGTTAATATGTTTTCACTTTTGAAGTGTGAATGGAAAAGTAGCACGGTCTAAAAAAATATTTATTCATCTGTATAAGGAAAGTAGCATCTTCCGAAAAGCACCAAATAATGTTGTCACTCATACAGGATGTACTCCATATATTGCAGCAAATTAGAGTAACATAACACAACTTGTTTGAAACTTGATGGGAAAGCAAAATTTACCCTACGCAGATAAACCTTCATACACTTACACAGTAAATTAAGCTGATAAATATATGACTATTGAGAAAGAATTCCACTGGAAAGATTTTTATTCTTATTGACAGGAATGTTGTACTTAGGTAAAAGTTTATTGAATCTTACCACGTAAAAAAATAGTTGCACTAGGATGCATGCACTTTGGCATTGTGGCACAGCAAAATTGGAAATTTTAGGTCCCACAATGTTATTGAAATAAGCAATCTCGAACAGTCCCAAGTTCTGACCTTTTTTTCAATGTCTCATTTTCTTGCTAAACAAACATGTCTCAAATCGTAGAGCTAAAAATGAAAACTCATTTACATCTTTACTAATAATATTCATTTCTTTCGTTTTTAGATTTTCTTTGCAAACTTTACTTCTTTTTCTCTTCCTGAACTCAAAAATTTCTGTAAAACTCGTTCCACTGGACTCACGAACTGAACTCTAAACAACAATGAGGCTGATCAACCAAAAAAATATATTATACTCCTAAAATAGTTACTTCCCAAAGTCCCGTTCATGACAACTGGGATTAAATTATAACATAAACCAAATTGTATCTCCGTCAACCAAAATATAGAAATGTTCCTCCTGAAACAGGCAATTTTGAAAATATCGTAATATTGACCATATCAAGTCAGAACCCGATTTTAATAAAAAACCCAATAAAAGATGCAAAAACGCAAATTGCTTAGTTTAGAAAAGATTTAAAATAAAATTTCACTCAGCTAAAGAGTTTTGAAATATCCACATTACTGAGAGCCTAAAGGTTATATTGGTTGAGTTACAGAATTTTTGAATACCTACTTTCCTGTTCGAAACAGGACACATGGTTAGGGCATATAGTTTATAAATATCCTATTGTTGCGATAACGCAATGGAAACATTTTGAACCTTATATCAGTTTGATTGTTTAGTAGAGCAAATGTTAGCAATTTAGCTATTATTTTATGAATTAATTATTTAGTGTCAAGTATAGCCTTTTGATGGCAAGTCCCGAATCGTTTCTCCACTTAAAAATCAAATAAAAGTAATCAATATTTCACCTATGTCTTCTCTCAAAGCTCACCAGGTTACGTCTCTTTCTAATTAGTTAGGCTACCCTGTAACCCATAAAAAACGACGAGGAATATTGGGAGACAGTGTACAAAATACAACCTCATCGAATATTTCGGCTGTATGACTAATAGCCGTCTTCTATCAAATAAAATGTAAATACTGAAACAAAGAAACCGCCGAACTCACTCAGAACTTCTAGGTAAAATAACGCTGAGTAGACCAGGTAAATAGAAGGAGAGCTGCTTTTCTCTTGGTCTATCTAACGCTGAACAGAAACCATACAAAAATCTAAAATTTAGACTGATTCTTAGCTTCATTGCCTCAGAAAGATTCAGCCAAGCTTTGGTAAGTCTACATTTTGTATAACTACTTGGATTGCAGTTTTGCTTCAAACTTGGTTTGTAAACTGGAATCTATTGGACAGCTGCAGACAAATCTTGATCAGGTTTAAAAACTATCAATTCACCCAGCCATAGTTATGAAATTGCTTTTATAAGCGATTTTTCAAAAAAATAAAATTCGCCGTATTGGCGAGTGCCTTCGTCGAGAATAGAAAATAGTAAGCAATGCATTTAAATAGAAGCCTGAAAAATATTCCTATTCTAGTATCTGTGAAAAAAACCCTCTGATAGCACTTAAATGATAATGATATTACCATATTATCACTATCACTAGAAATTTCTATCACTAGAAATGACAGTGATATTACAGAATACCAGTGGACCTTTAATGAATCAGTTCTAGTTGCAAAGATGAAAAACTGAAAACAATGTAACTACTCTATCCGTAACAGGAAGGGAAGTTTCCATCAATGTCTTCACATTCCAGCAAGCATTAGAAACAATAATATCATATTTGTAAACTGGAATCTGTTGGACAGTTGCAGACAAATCTTACCAGATTTTTTTACAATTAATTTGTTTTTCGTGAATCAACATGAAATCATTCCAAGAAAAGTTATTAATTGATCTACCATTCTTAATTGCCTTAATAGCTTTAATGTAACGAGTGGAATTCTTTACAAGATCTTCTTTACGAGGCTGACACCGTTATATCAGCCACCCATGCTTCCGAATAAGCTTTGCATAACAACTATTCTAAAACTTTTAACATTTTAAGATAAAAAAAAACAAAACTGACTCCAAATAACAATAAAAAATAATAAGAAACACAACAGTAACTGCCAAAAATAGTTTAGCATAAAGTTGGGAAGTCAAACTTTTAATACTTTGCCTGAACAAAAGAAAATTGCTTTCTACATTCCACTACACAAGTAAAACTAAAGTTTTAAGTGACGTTGCGAGATTGAACAAGAACAAGACTTAGAACTTGACAAAAGGTCACAACTTTCTATGGAAAAAACGAAATTTCACTTACTTATAATGTGACTCCCTACCCACAAACTGTGCACACGTTCTTGCAGCCACTACCATGAATGGTTGACTAACAATAACTGATGCGATTCTTCCTAAGAAATAAAAGCCAATTTATTCTCTAAAGAATTGGAGTAAATAAGTGATGGTATAATAATCAATATCATAAATCAGAATGGCGAGAAACGAGGAATGGAATCAGAATCGAATAAATTTTCTAAATTTTTGAAACGATTGCAATGTGTAATTCAGCTTTTCGTAAAAAGAAGCAATGCATCATTTATTTCATTCACTTATTTCGTTTCACAAGAGCCCTCGATGACTTGATAATCATATTTTTTGTGCAGCGGTCTGAATACAGCGTTACTCCTGATTTAGCTACCTTATTATTAAACAAGTGAAATGAATAATAAGGAAATGATGTCTATTGCTTGACAATTCTTATTTGTATCTTCTTTTTTTATTAATCAAGAACGTCAGGAAAGTTCTGTGATAACTTCAATATTTAGTGTTCAGTTTATTGTCATTCTCTACTGGATAAGCAATTTTCTAATGAAAGATCTTAGGCCAAACTGGCCACCCACAACAGACAACGAGAGACCAGTCTCAAAATGAAGAATAAAATAACGTGTATACGGCCAGTAGAAGGAAAAAACGAACTAAAGGACAGATACTGCGCCTGTATAAAACTAACCTTCTTCAGCGTTAAACATAGAAAAAACTATTTAAAAGTGTAAAGATAAAAGCAAAATAATTATAAAATATAAAGCTGTAAAAAAAATCTAAAACTACAAACAATAGTAAAATAAAGAGAAACCAGTATTTATATATATATACAATTAATACTACACTGATACACCACAGAGTATTTATATGACCAATAACAAATAGCTCTCGTGACCACACAAAAGCAGAGTTACTGGTTACAAGCAAAAAGTAGAGTAGCGTGTAATCGTTCGAATTAAATACTCTGTAGTGTTTCATGTTAGTATTAATTGTATACATAGATATTTGTTTGATTATATTTTTGTTTAATTTTATTTATTTTAGATTTTTTATTTTAGATTTATTAGGTTATTTTAGTTTTTATCTGTTGCTCCTTACTTTCAGTTGAAAGAACTTTTTTTTTATTTAATTACAGAAAAAAGGCGAGCCTGTATGGTATTGGCTGTCTCCTTGAAATTTTCATGGATCGTTCCTTCGGCCAAGAGGGCCTGAAATTTTGATGGAAAAGGGTGGTAGAATACACCAAAATAGGCCAAAAATTTATGTCTATGATCAGTCAAGAAGACCTCGACGTAGAGATAAAATTGGCTGGGGCACCATCCAAAATTAAGGCTCAAGAAAAGGCAAGGAATTATTTTTTTTTAATTTCTAGGGTCAACGGGATCCTTAACACACGAACAAAAATCTAGGCTGGGTAAGGGGCGAATAAAAATGGGGCCCAAGAAAGGGGAAGAATTTTTTCCAAAGAAAACATAGGTTGCTCGGGCATATTTTTTTTTCTTTTTTTCAATTTGCTTGAAACGTCACTCCAGAAAACCTGAAAAAATAGTAATCTGATTGGCTTGAAACTCGAAGAACATGTACACAAGGATAAGGAGACTTCAACGAAGACGAGAAACATTAAAGAAAACATTGTGTGACACCCGAATAGGTCCCTAAATTTGTCTCTCATCCGCTAACAATTTACTGGGTAAGTTGACAGGGCAAAATAAGCTTGAAGAGGTGTATCAATATTAGATTTCCTAAGATGGCCAAAGCTTTTTCTCTGATTACCTAGAAACTTTCCAGATTGGCTGTATTAAATCGTGACGTTCTTTTCTTTTCTTTTTTTTAAGAAAAACCAAAGAAAAGCTTTGATAAATGACCTAGACATGCGTTTATTTAAACAACTGAGCAGTTAAAACAAACGGATCGTGACAGATGGTCTATTCTGTTTATTAAAAATGATGGATTCAAATATATCTATAACAAAGGTGTCTGGAGGATGGCGGTAAGGATACCCGTAGCAACATAAAAGATCTAAAACCAAAAATATTTTGAATCTCTATGACTAAAAATACCCTCCCATCCACGCTCAATATTTAACTAAAATACACTTAAGAACTTAGTGCACAGCAAAGTCCGTTTGGACACTTTGACAGACTATTAAAATTTTGCACAGAATCTAAATGATAACTCAATATTTGATTTTTTAAGCATGAAAGCTGAAAAAAAAAAACATTACACATACTCTTACAACTAAGACGCAATAAAAGTATGTGCATTAAAAACAAACAGAAACTAATTCAAAAGTGTTTCCTCGCCCACAAAAAGAAATCGGAAGAAAAGTATAGGGCAATGCTAAAACATATAATGATCAAAAAGACGGTGATATATTAAATTAAACTTAAAGCCAACAAAAACTTCTTTAACGAATAAGTTAGACTTAATAAATTGGTTTAACGAATAAATTAAGACTTAAACCAACAAAAATAAAACTGAATAATCACATCGAACTTAAAAGTTTCAGACTATGAATCAATAAATGAAACATCAAATGATGAAATAATAAAGTGACCGACCATGTCAGCCTTGAAACGCATTACAACAAATAAGAGTAAACACAGATCGGCAGATACGGAGGTGTTAACAAGGTCAACCAACGTATTGCCTTGAGTAGAAACTTCGTTCGACCTAGGAAATATACGATTAGGGGTCATATTTCGCATGATCAAGCACGCAAAAAGCAATATAAGGCTGGATTATATTGCACATTATGATCCGATAGGAGTAATGAAACTTTTTACAAGGGAGCTGTTCACCTTCGAACTTTAAATATCTAACATTAGATTGAAAACGCAACTACTACTAATACTACTAACAACTGACCGCAGCACTAAGCCGTCTGAGGCCAACACACCTGCGCAGACTTCTTTTCCATCCTAATCTATTGAAAGCTTCCTTCTTTTTACTCTCCAAGGAAGCTCCCAATTCCCTTAAATCTTCCTTTAGGACATCCTCCCACTTCAACCGCGGACGAACTACTTTCGGTTTAGCCCTAGACGGTTGGTCGAAAAGGACAATCTTCAGCAATCTGTCATCCTTCTTCCGCAGAAAATGCCGTAGCCATCTCAACCTTTCTCTCATTATAGCCCTGGAAAGTGGGATTAAACCACACTTTTCGTAAAGCCTACTGTTTGAAATACGGTTAATCAGCTAGTTACCCAGAACAATCCGTAGGCAATTTCTCTGAAAAACCTCTAGCAAATCTTCATCCGCTACGCCCATGCTTTAGAACCATATTAGACTACTGTCATCAATATAGCTTTCAATATTCTTATCTTCGTAGACTGCAGACTTATCTTCCTATTCTTCCAAAAAAATTTTAACCGTGAAAAAGCACCCTATGCCTTGGCTATTCTTCTTTAACATCTCCACTACTCTCAACGGGTAAGTGAAGCTGTACACTTGATCAATCTTTTCGTTACCCAACGCCACTCTTTATCTTCAATTATTCCTAGTCTTAGCGACTTAGTTTTCTTAACATTAATCTTCAAAACTTTTTTAGCATCCTGAATTCGCAAAATCTCTAAGTTCATTCGTTTTGCTCACACTTTCATCTAGGATGCTAAAATCATCAGCATAATCTAAATCCAGGAAATTTTTCCTCCCTATTTGATTCCGTGTTCTCCCATTGTCTTTCCTGTGCTCCTTAACTGAAGGCGCTACCGATAACACTAAAATTCGCCCATTGAGACCGCGAGAAGATGGCAATATGATGGAGCCAAACAAGAAAACGAGTGTTCTGTTTATTCAACCATCGGCAACTTTTTGTGACGATTTGCAGTCTCATTTACCACAAAAGGTGACAGATCAGAACCGTTCTATAACCATTCCCTGCACAATGACGACACGAACAATAAGTATAAGGTATAGGATTCCCGTATGCAATATTTCATGAAGGTTATCGTTTCACCGAATTCCCTTTGAGCTGAAGAACGTTTTTCTTGATACTCAGTCATTTTACATTTTGTATTTGCAGCAAAACAGCAGACGGGTCCTGTAAAAAAAACTAATTGTCGTTGCACCACGCACTTGCAGGAGGACATAACCACCAGCCCTGCAAGTTTCCAACTAGAAACTAGGAATTTTTCGGAGTGATTGGGAGCCCGTCAGCATATTGAATAACAAGCATTCGATTTTTTTAAGGACAACAACATATATATGCATGAAATGGTTAAAATTTTTAAAGCGAGCTTATTCCAAGCTGCAAAGTAACTCAGTGCGAAAACCAGCTAGTCCTGGCTCGGTAAAGAAAACTGACGAGGTCCTGACTTGGTGCCAAAACAAACCAAGCCCTGGCTTACTAAGAAACAAACTAAGCCCTGAAACCTTGATTCGGTGTAAAGACGGTGTGATTCCATCTCGGTAGAAACACCAGCTGGCTCCCTACATACCAGCAAACATTTCGTAGCGGCAGAATCTAGGTGAGCCGGTGCGAAAACAAATTAAGCCTTGAATTTCGACTAAAATGAACTATGGCTCGTTTCGGTGGAACGTTTAAAGCCAAATCACTATTCGACGCAATAAGTCTTGGCCCGGTGCAAACAAAGGCTAAGGTAATATTTGAAGTAGATGTGAGCTACTCCCTGGTTCAATCCAAAAACGGCCTGAGTAAAACTTGGTGGAAAAACAAATAAAATCCTAACTCGGTACAAAACGCCTAAGTCCAACTGTCAGTTACAGTTACGCGTTGCCAAAAGGCAGCATTTCCAAAATCAGCAAAACGGTCATTTATGCAAAAACTAGCATAATCAAAGTCCAAGCTGTGGACTGAATCCGTGCAAAAGAGTTAGGTGACAAGGTGACAAGGTTACTTCACCTGACAGGGTGAAGTAACAAGCTATCATAATTTCGTGTGAAAGTCCAAGCCAGCCTTTAATGGGTGTAAATACGGGCTCAATTCAAGCTTAGAAATTTTGATGAGACAGTGTAGAAACGTCTCAGTGTGTAAAGTCGTGACTCAGTGTAGAAACAATTGATTTTCTGATTCAGTGTCAAGGCGGGCTCTGATTCTGATTCAAGATTACATAAATTATTTTCTGAAATAAACAAGAGCTAAGAGCTCATATGGCACTTGTGACGAGGCGAGAAGAGCTAAGAGCCAAGAGATCATATGGTATGAGCTCTAACAAAATTCTATGAATCAATAAATTGATTTAAAAAGGAAACTAAGAGGCTTAATGCCGGTCAGGATTTAAAATAAGAGCTCTGACTCACGGTGTCCTTCTAAATATCAAAATTCATTAAGATCCGATCAACCATTCGTAAGTTATAAACGCCTCATTTTTTCTAATTTTTCCTCTCCCTTTAGCCCCTCAGATGGTCGAATCTGGGAAACGACTTTATCAAGTCAAATTGTGCACCTCCCTGACACGCCTACCAATTTTCATCGTCCTAGCACGTCCAGAAGCACCAACCTCGCCAAATCACTGAACCCCTCCCCCCAACTCCTCCAAAGAGAGCGAATCCACTACGATTCTGTCAATCACGTATCAAGGACATTTGTTTATTCTATCCACCAAGCTTCATCCCGATTCCTCCACTCCAAGTGTTTTTCCAAGATATTCCCCTCCAACTCCCCCCAATGTCAAAATATCTGGTCGGGATTTGAAATAAGAGCTCTGAGACATGAATTCCTTCTAAAAATCCAATTTCATTAAGATCCGATCATCTATTCGTAAGATAAAAATACCCCAATTTTCACATTTTCCAAGAATTCTGGTTTCCCTCTCCAACTCCCCCCAATATCACAGGATCTGGTCGGAATTTAAAATTAGAACTTTAAAGCACAAGATCCTTCTATATATCAAATTTCATTAAGATCTGGTCACTCTTTCGTAAGTTGAAAATACCTTAATTTTCAAAATTACCCTTCCCCCCAATTCCACCAAAGAGAGCAGATCCGGTCCGGTTATGTCAGTCAAGTATCTTAGACAGGTTTCTATTCTTCCCGTCCAGTTTCATCCAGATCTCACCACTTTAAGTATTTTCTAAGATTTCCGGTCTCCCAAACAGCCCCCCCCCCCCAATTACGCTTGACCCGGTTGAGATTTATAATAAGAGATCTGAGTTACGAGGTCCTTCGTAAATATGAAGTTTCATGAAGATCCAACCACTCCTTCGCAAGTTAAAAATATTTTTATAATATTTTAAATATATTTAGATATATTTAAATATATTTTTTTATTTAAATATAAGTTAAAAAAAATTCTTATTTTTCAGAATTAACCCCCCCCCCCCAATAGAGCGGATCCGTTCCAATTATTTAAATCAAAAAAGTAAGACTTCTGCTTATTTTTCCCACCAAATTTCATCCCGATCCCTCCAATCTAAGCGTTTTCCATGATTTTAGGTTCCCCCGCCCCAAACTTCCCCCAATGTCACCAGATCAGGTCAGGATTTAAAATAAGAGCTATGAGACACGATATCCTTCTAAATATCAAATTTCATTGAGATCCGATCACCCGTTCGTAAGTTAAAAATACCTCATTTTTTCTGATTTTTCAGAATTAACCCCTCCCCCAACTACCCCAAAGAGAGCGGATACGTTCCGGTTATTTCAATCATGTATCTAGAACTTGTGCTCATTTTTCCCACCAAGTTTCATCCCGATCCCTCCACTCTATGTGTTTTCCAAGTTTTAGGTTTCCCCCTCCCAAATCCCCGCCAATGTCACCAGATCCGGTCGGGATTTAAAATAAGAGCTCTAAGACACGATATCTTTCTAAAAATCAAATTTCATTGAGATCCGATCACCCGTTCGTAAGTTAAAAATACCTCATTTTTTCTAATTTTTAAGAATTACTCCCCCCCCCAACTACCCCAAAGAGAGCGAATCAGTTCCGATTATGTCAATCATGTATCTGGGACTTGCGATTATTTTTCCCATCAAGTTTCATCCCGATCCCTCCACTCTAAGTGATTTCCAAGATTTTAGGTTTCCCCCTCCAACTCCCCCCAATGTCTTCAGATCCAGTCGGGATTTAAAATAAGAGCTCTGAGACACAATATCATTCCAAACATCAAATTTCATTAAGATCCAATCACCCGCTCATAAGTTAAAAATACTTCATTTTTTCTATTTTTTCCGAATTAACCGGCCCCCCACTCCCCCCCCCCCGATTGTCAAATCGGGAAAATGACTATTTCTAATTTAATCTGGTCCGGTCCCTGATACGCTTGCCAAATTTCATCGTCCTAGCTTACCTGGAAGTGCCTAAAGTAGCAAAACCGGGACTTTAGGTTCCCCCCTCCAACTCCCCCCAATGTCATCAGATCCGGTCGGGATTTAAAATAAGAGCTTTGAGACACAATATCATTCCAAACATCAAATTTCATTAAGATCCAACTACCCGCTCATAAGTTAAAAATACTTCATTTTTTCTATTTTTTGCGAATTAACCGGCCCCCCACTCCCCCCCCCCCCCAGATGGTCAAATCGGGAAAACAACTACTTCTAATTTAATCTGGTCCGGTCTCTGATACGCTTGCCAAACTTCATCGTCCTAGCTTACCTGGAAGTGCCTAAAGTAGCAAAACCGGGACCGACAGACCGACAGAATTGGCGATTGCTATATGTCACTTGGTTAATACCAAGTGCCATAAAAAATCAATAAAACCAAGAGGATAGAATGAATGTGCAGAAATGAGGTAAGTCCTGGCTCGTAAACACCTTACTAATTGTAGGAAACGAGCTAAATCCAGGTTCGGTGAAAAAATAATTTAAGTCTCAGCTCAAGCTTTAGAACTTTGATTACATGGGCTAAATAAATTAGACGAGCTAGGTCCAGTTTTATAACTAAATAAATAAAAAAAAATCGTTAACTGCAAGTAAGGAGCGACTCAAATCGAACAGAAACTATTCCGTATATGGAATGGGTTGTCCCCTCCTCAACGCCTCGCTAGTTACCCTAAAGTTTGACTCTTGGTCACAGTTCTACTTTTTAAAACGATAAAAAAAATTTAGCGTGAAGAGCGAAGCGTTGAGGAGCGGAAAACCCCTTTCATATACGGAATATTTTCTGTTAATATTTTAAGTTTTAATGTCGCTCCTTACTTACAGTTAATAAAAACTAGTTTTCTTTATTTAATTTCAGATTTTGAATTAATGCATGATTTGATTTTGGCTCACCGCACATGAATAATCAAAACGAACTTTGCATATTAATTTTTTTTTAATTTTAAATTTTTTTAATAGTTCTAATCAGACGATTTTGATTAAAACAAGAGCTAAGAGCTCATATGGCACTTGTGACGAGGCAAGAAGAGCTAAGAGCGAAGAGCTCATATGGTATGAGCTCTAACAAAATTCTAAGAATCAATAAATTGATTTAAAAGGAAAATCAGAGGTTTAATGCCGGTCAGGATTTAAAATAAGAGCTCTGAGTCATGATGTCCTTCTAAATATCAAAATTCATTAAGATCTGATCACCCACTCGTAAGTTATAAATACCTCATTTTTTCTAATTTTTCCTCTCCCTTTAGCCCCCCAGATGGTCGAATCTGGGAAAACGACTTAATCAAGTCAATTTGTGCAGCTACCTGACACGCCTACCAATTCTCATCGTCCTAGCACGTCCAGAAGCACCAAACTCGCCAAACCACTGAACCCCTCCCCCCAACTCCCCTAAAGAGAGCGAATACAGTACGGTTACGCCAATCACGTATCAAGGACATTTGCTTATTCTATCCACCAAGCTTCATCCCGAATCCTCAACTCCAAGCGTTTTCCAAGATTTTCCCCTCCAACTCCCCCCAATGTCAGCAGATCTGGTCGGGATTTGAAATAAGAGCTCTGAGACATGAATTCCTTCTAAATAAAGATTTCATTAAAGATCCGGTCACCCGTTCTTAAGTTAAAAATACCTCAATTTTTCGAATTTTTCCAAATTAACACCCCCCAGCTGCTCCACAGAGAACGGATCCGTTCCAATTATATCAATCACGTATCTAGAACTTGTGCTTATTCTTCCAATCAAGTTTCATCACGATGTCTCCACTCTAAGCCTTTTCCAAGATTTCTGTTTCCCTCCTCCAGCCCCCTATGTTCCCTGATCCAATTCGAGTCGAAACTGGAGCATCTGAGACATAAGATCCTTTTATATATATATATATATATATATATATATATATATATATATATATATATATATATATATATATATATATATATATATATATATATATATCAAGTTTCATTAAGATCCGATCAGCTATTCGTAAGAAAAAAATATCCCAATCTTCACGGTTTCCAAGAATTCCGGTATCCCCCTCCAACTCCCCCCAATGTCACAGGATCTGGTTGGAATTTAAAATTAGAGCTTCAAAGCACAAGATCCTTCTAAATATCAAATTTAATTAAGATCTGGTCACCCGTTCGTAAGTTATAAATGCTTCATTTTTCCAAATTCCCCCCCCCCAACTCCACCAAAGAGAGCAGATCCGGTCCAGTTATGTCAGACACGTATCTTAGACAGGTTTTTATTATTCCCATCCAGTTTCATCCTGATCTCTCCGCTTTAAGTATTTTCTTAGATTTCCGGTCCCCCCAACTGTCCCCCCCCCAATGACGATGGATCCAGTTGAGATTTAAAATAAGAGATCTGAGTTACGAGGTCCTTCTAGATACGAAGTTTCATGAAGATCCGATTACTCCTTCGTAAGTTAAAAATACGTCATTTTTTTCTAATTTTTCAGAATTAGAGCTCCCCCCCCCCCAATAGAGCGGATCCGTTCCAATAATTTCAATCACGTATCTAAGACTTCTGCTTGTTTTTCCCACCAAGTTTCATCCCCATCCCTCCAATCTAAGCGTTTTCCATGATTTTATGTTCCTCCCCCGAAACTAATCCCAATGTCACCAGATCCTGTCGAGAATTAAAATAAGAGCTTTGAGACACGATATCCTTCTAAATATCAAATTTCATTGAGATCCGATCATCCGTTAGTAAGTTAAAAATACCTCATTTTTTCTAATTTCTCAGAATTAACACCCCCCCCCCCCCCAACTATCCCGAAGAGAGCGGATCCGTTCCGGTTATGTCAATCATGTATTTAGGACTTGTGCTTATTTTTCCCACCAAGTTTCATCCCGATCCCTCCACTCTAAGTGTTTTCCAAGATTTTAGGTTTCCCCCTCCCAACCCCCCCCCCCCCAGTGTCACCAGATCCAGTCGGGATTTAAAATGAAAGCTCTGAGACACGATATCCTTCCAAACATCAAATTTCATTAAGATCTGATCAACCGTTCGTAAGTTAAAAATACTTCAAGTTTTTCTATTTTTTCCGAATTAACCTTGAATGAAATTCAAGCTTTAGTGTAAAGAGCGAGGTATTGACGAAGGGGCAAACCCCCTCATATATATATATAATAAAAATATACAAATATAGAAGTTCGTTACGTAAGTTAATTCGTAAGTTACATACATTTATTACTAATAAAAACCTTCGTAAAAAAAATAAAAAGTTCTAGTTGCATTAAAAACGGGGGGAGGGCAGCTAGGTCTCCTCTCCCACCTCTTCTTTTGGTACTTGGTATTAACCAAGTGACATGGCAATGGCAAATTCTGTCGGTCTGTCGGTCCTGGTTTTGCTACTTTAGGCACTTCCAGGTAAGCTAGGACGATGAAATTTGGCAGGCGTATCAGGGACCGGACCAGATTAAATTAGGAATAGTCGTTTTCCCGATTTGACCATCTGGGGGGGGGGAGTGGCTGACTCTTTCTCTTAATTCTATTTTTTAAAACAGTAAAAAACTTTAGCGTAAAGAGCGGGGCGTTGATGAGGAAGCAGCCCTTTTATATACGAAGTAATTTCTGTTCGTTTCAAGTTTTAATGTCGCTCCTTACTTCCCGTTAAAAAAAAACTCGTTTTTTTACTTAATTTCTGAACGTTTTTGAATCAATGAATGTTTCGATTTTGGCTCTCTGCAGAGGAATAATTAAAACGAGATTGACATATATATTTTTTGGCTGATTGGCTTTCTCGTAGTTTTGATCGAGTGATTTTGAGAAAAAAGGAGCGGGGGAGGAGGCCTAGTTGCCCTCCGATTTTTTGGCTACTTAAAAAGGCAACTACAACTTTAATTTTTTTACGAATGTTTATTAGTAAGAGATATACGTAACTTACAAATTAGCTTACGTAACGAGCTTCTGTATTCTCATGTTTTTATTGCGTATATGAAGGTATTCGCCCCTCGTCAGTACCTCGCTCTTTACACTAAAGCTTAAATCTTGTCCCAATTTCTTAAGAATGACCCCTGAATCAAAAAAGCCGTAGAATAAATAGGTGAAATTACTAAAAATGCTTTAGCGTAAAAAGCGAGGTATTAGGAGGAGGTGAGCCCATCATACACGTAATAATTTCTGTTCGTTTTAAGTTTTAATGCTTCTCCTTACTTTTAGTTGAAAAAAACATTTTCATATTTATTTTTTCATTGTTTTTTTTTTAATAATGATAGAAAATCTTGCTCTCCCTTCATGAAACTTTTCTTCCCCCATGACAAGTTCCTCCAAGGGAAGTTCCCCCAACATATCCACTCAACCCCCCCCCCCCCCCCTCAACCTAAAAATCCCCCAGAAAACGTCTGTACTCTTCCAAATAACCATTACTATATGTAAGCACTGGTCAAAGTTTGTAACTTGTGGCCCCTCCCATGGGGACTGCGGAGGAGTAAGTCGTCCCCAAAAACAGAGTTATAAGGTTTTTGACTACGCTGAATAAAACGGCTATCTCAGAATTTTGATCCAGTGACTTTGGGAAAATAATCAGCGTGGGAGGGGGCCTAGGTGTCCTCCAATTTATTTGGTCACTTAAAAAGGGCACTAGAACTTTTCGTTTCCGTTAGACTGAGCCCTCTCGCAAGATTCTCGGACCACTAGGTCGATACTATCACCCCTGGGGAAAAAAAACAAACAAACAAAACAAATAAACACGCATCCGTGATCTGCCTTCTGGTAAAAAATACAAAATTCCACATTTTTGTAGATAGGAGCTTGAAACTTCCACAATAGGGTTCTCTGATACGCTGAATCTGATGGTGTGATTTTCGTTAAGATTCTATGACTTTTAAGGTTTGTTTCCCCCTATTTTCTAAAATAAGGTAAATTTTCTCAGGCTCGTAACTTTTGATGGGTAAGATTAAACTTGATGAAACTTATATATTTAAAATCAGCATTAAAATGCCGTTCTTTTGGTGTAGCTATTGGTATCAAAATTCTATTTTTTAGAGTTTTGATTACTATTGAGCCATTTTATGTGCAATGAACATCATTGTGACACTACGATTATTATTCGAGTATTTCTATGATTTCATTACACCTTCCTTGAAAGTCACAGGCTCCTGAAAAAAGGCTTCTTATATCCTTCCCCTTGGAAAAAATATTATAGGTTAACCTTTAGATACTTTCAGAAATTACAAGTAATCGATTCGTAATTCGTTACCACGAACTGTTTGATATAGGGATTTTTTTTTTCTCTGATCTTTATTGTTCATTGTCACAAAATGACAGACTGCTAAGAATGGTCCCCTTTGTCAGTTGTTGCGACTATTTTATTGGTTGGTAATATAATTAGAAAAAAACAGCATATGTATTTTTACTACATTATATATTATTGAACTACGTGTTGGTTGCTGTAGAAATTGACGTTGGTTACTGTAGAAAAAGGAACAAATCCTTGGCTTTCAAAACCAGGCAGTTTGCATTTTATGTGCAATGAACATCATTGTGGCACTACGATTATTATTCGAGTATTTCTATGATTTCATTACACCTTCCTTGAAAGTCACAGGCTCCTGAAAAAAGGCTTCTTATATCCTTCCCCTTGGAAAAAATATTATAGGTTAACCTTTAGATACTTTCAGAAATTACAAGTAATCGATTCTAAAATAAAATCATTTTACCAGCTAAATCTTTCACAAGTTTTCGCAAGAAATTCTTCGAACTATTGCCAGGAACATCACCTTCAACAACTTGAGCTTCTTCATTGGGATCAACAATGTCTGGGAGAGGTAATTCTGCAGTTTCAGGAGTCTCGCCCTAAAATTCAAGCCAGTAAAAAAAACTGAAGAAAATAATAAATAGGAATTTATCAAATTTACGATTCAAAGTAATGTACCACGTATAGATTCGACACAAACTACATGCTAATAATATTCAATGTATTTGTAAGCAAACAAATATGGATTTGTTTGCTTACATTTTCCTAGGATATACAGCGCAAAGTGAAAATTACGATCCAAAGTCCCAAGCAACACCTGAGTAAAGAGGAAATCATTTGCGAGGGTTGAAGCCAGGAGCTACCAATCCGTGTGGAATACTTGCAAGGAGGTCGCAAGAAGTCCACCAGGTGGGCTCTGTTAGCCGAAAGCTGGAGAATCCAGCTGATTGGTATCGGCGGTTCCAAGTAGAGCAAAAAAATATTGGTTTCCCCAAAAAAGGGGCCCCAAAAAAAGCCAGCAACTCTTTTTTGTCTGAATAGCTTCCGTTGCTTCCTGGGCCAACAGGATCCCAAAATCCCAAAGGTAAACAGAAATATACACAGAAATGTAAAACACAAACATGAACCCAAAAATTACGTTGCTCTGACCAACTTGAAAATTGTCAAAAGGGCGCATCAGCAACATCTTAGGAACGGATGAGCGAGTCAAGTTCAAACTTTCAAGGCATGTTGTGGGGATTTTCCAACAACTAAAGGACATTATATATATGCTGCTACAGCTATGACTACCAGTATTACAACTTCTATCACGACTGGTGCTACTACTACTACTACGACTGATGTGACTGCTTCGACTACAATCACTACAATACTACCACTACGAGTACTGCTACTACTACTACAACAACAACTATGACTCCAGTAAAGTTTGAGCTAAATCGAAATATATTAGGTGTATGCGGGTGACCAAAAAAAAAAACATACCAGCAATATCTCAGGAACGGCTAAGGGTATCAAGTTTAAAGTTTTGAAGCATGTTGAGGGGGATTCTAGACAAAAAATCAAAAGGCCCTAGACAACTAGACAGCTAAATCAAAGGTGACTCATCTTCCCCAACATATCTCCGAAGCGGCTGAAAGCAAAAAATTGAAATTTCTAGGTTATGATGAGAAGGATATTGACCTAGCCAAAAGAAGTAAGTGCACCTGGGTTGCTAAAAGAGTGTATTTACAAAATCTCGAGAACAGCTAGGGTTAGAAACTTTCAGAAAGTTACTAAGTGGAAAATTCCAGGGCCCATTGAACTAAAACAAAGGACATATATTAATTAACGTTGTCAAAATGACATGAAATGGTTAAAAGTGCAATGTTGAAACTTTCAGAGAGCGTGTAAAACTAAACTAAAGAAACCATGCTGATCCAGATTGTCAAAATAGCGTCTGTGCAATATCTCAGGAATATATAAGAATATTAAGCTGAAACTTTCATGGAACGCTGAAGGGGTTTTCGAACTATACAGAGGTTTTTAGCGTTATGCAAATGTTTCAAGAACCGCTAAGGATATAAAGTTCAAAGTTTCATGGGATGCACAGAGAATGTTGAACTATATCCAAAGACTACGTGCATCCAGGTTGTTAAAGAAGCGTATCAGCTAATACCTCAGGAACAGCTAACGGTATTAATCCGAAACTTTCAAGGAATGCTGAGAGGATGTTGAACTAAAACAAAAGATGCTGCATGGATCCAAATAGTCAAAAGCACGTATCTGCAGAATATCAGGAGCGGCTAAGGTTATTTAGTTGAAACTTTCAGGGCATTTTGATCGGAATACTGAGCTAAAAGACACTATGTGCATCCCTGTCATCAAAATGGCAAACCTGCAATGTTTCAAGAATGACAAAGGGTGCCAAGTTGAAGCTGTATGAGCTGTATGCTCTGTGAGCTTCCAGGTTGTCAATAGAGCGTATGTGCAACATATCAGGAAGAACTAAGGATACTAAGTTGAAACTTTTAGGAAATGTTAAGGGGTATATTGAACAAAATTTTAAGACACTATGTGAATCCAGGTTGTCAAAAGAGTATAAACGAACCTTAGAAATTTCTAACGGTACTAAATTGAGAAATTCAGGGAATGGTTAGGATGATCCTGAAAAAACTCGTAAGGGACTATGTGCATCAAGATTGTAAAAAAGCCCTATTTGTAATAGCTGTGGAACAGCCAAGGGTATTAAGTTAAAGTTTTGAAAAGAAATGCCAAGGGGAGCACTGAAATAACTCAAAAAGATATCCAGTATCACGTCAAATTGGCCTGTATGCTAAAAGCATTAATTTGAATTTTTCCAATAGAGGAGATATTGAACTAAATCAAAATATACAAAATTTACAACAGCTGTCAAAATAACATTCGTGCATCCAGGTTGTCAAAAGGGTATATCTGCAATATCTCTGGACTTCTGACGGTATTAAGTTGAAATTTTCTGGGAATGGCGCTGAACTATATGATCGTCAGAAAGGTGCACTATGTTGAACAAGGTCGTAGGAAAGACGAATGTGCATTATCAAGAATGGCTCAGGAGCAACTAAGGCCCAGCAGCCACGGGAAACTGTTTTGAGACTAGAATTGCTGACCGATTGCGCACGAAACTGTTTTGTGACCATGGCCTTGAAGTAGTGGGGGCTCACCGACGAGGCAATCCAGATGTTACTGGTTCCCAATCAGTCTAAAACCGGTTCCGCACGAGCCTCCAGTCGTGGTCACAGTTGTGTTGCAGAGTGTTGTCCCAGACATTTTCGGGAACTATCGCGTTGATATTGTCCAATTATTTTGGCTCTCAACATGTCAGACCAGGAATTAAACGTGAAATTCGTATAAATGGAGAAGTATGAAGAGCTGTAAAATTATAAACTTTCTGTGAAAATTTTGTAAAATACGTCATTCTGTAAAAGGCGATAAATTTTCTATCTGTTTGAGACAGTTCTTTTGCTGCTAAGAGCAGACGAAACTTTGCATTCTTTTCCAAGTAGGGATGGACCCTCTGAACCCTACGAAACCTGCGGTACTCATAGTAATCAATTAAAGTCTTCCTCGTCGAAACTCAACATAGTTAACCACACTGCACTGCTTAATTAGATTACTACAACTGATCCACAACCACTCGCGTCCGTGGGCGGAGACATGTTTCATTTTGGTTGTATACTGGTCACAAACCAGTTACAGATAAGACTAGTTTCCAACCATTGTAGTGAAACAGTTGCTCCATGAGAGATGGCCCTAAGGGTATTAAGTTGGAATTTCAGAGAACATCAAGAGGGATATTGAAATAAATCAAAAGACACTAATTGTATCATGGTCATCAAACTGGCTAGTATACAATAACTGAGCAGCAAGGGGGTTTTATGTTTAAACTTTAAGGAGAAGGTTAGGGAGAAAATTGAACTGAATCACAAGAACTTATGTGCATCTAGGTAGTCGAAAGGGTACATCTACAATATCTTGGTAATTTCCTAAGGGTATTAAGTTGAAATCTTCAATTAATGGTGAGGAGGATGTCGAGCAAAATAAAAATATACTATATACATCCAAGTAGTCGAAAAGGCACGTCTACAAAATATCGGGAGCGGCTAAGAGTATTTAGTTGGCACTTTCAGGGGGTGCTGGGAGAGGATTTTGAACTAAAAGAAAAGACGCTATATGTATCCATTTTGTCAAAATGATGAACCTGCAATATAACAAGAGTTGCTAAAAGTATTAAGTTGAAATCTTCGGTGCGTGTTGAGATAAATTCCAAATACAGCATGTGCCTCCAAATTGTCAAACAACAGTATCCACAACATCTCACAAACAGCTGTGGATATCAAGTTGAACTTTGAAGGAATCGTCAGAGAGTATATTGAATTTAACCATAAGGTACTACCTGCATTCAGGTTGAAAAAAGGGCATATCAACAATATCTCAGCAACTTCTTAGGGTAATAAGGCAAGACTTTCAGAGAATTGTACGGATGGTACTGATCAAAATCAAAACACACTATGTGCATCAAGGATGCAAAAAGACACATCGACAGTACCTCAAGAAGTTCCATAAATAAATGTAGAAACTTTCAGGGAATGTTCAAACGTTGTAGAACAAAGTCAAACGCAACTGTTTATATCAAGGCCATAAAAAAAGGCGCATTTATAACATTTCAGGAACAACTAACAGTACTAAGTAAAAATTCCAGAGATTATCGAGAGGTATATTGAACTAAATCAGGAGACATTAAGTGCATCATGAATGACAATATGGCATATATGCAATAACTCAGGAACATTTAAGAGTATTAAGTGGAAACTTTCAATGAAAGTTGAGAGAAATGTTAAACTAAATCAAAAGACACTCTGTGTCTGCGTTGTGAAAAGGGTATATCTGCTAAACCTGTGAACTGTATGCATGCAGGGTGTCAAAATGGTTCATCTTGGCTCAAAATCGTCAAAATGGTTCAAAATGTATGCATGCAGGGTGTCAAAATGGTTCATCTTGGTTCAAAATCGTCAAAATGGTTCAAAATGTATGCATGCAGGGTGTCAAAATGGTTCATCTTGGTTCAACATCGTCAAAATGGTTCAAAATGTATGCATGCAGGGTGTCAAAATGGTTCATCTTGGTTCAAAATCGTCAAAATGGTTCAAAATGTATGCATGCAGGGTGTCAAAATGTATTGTGCTTGTTGCACAATACATTCTTTATGACAACATAGGCACATACACACAAACAAATCTATGAAAATAGTACACTATGCAAACATACAGGTCTCAGAAACGACTGACAAAAAAAAAAATATTCTCAAAACGAATCGTCATAAGACCTATTATGGAAATCCGTAGAGGCTGAACTACTCTTGAAAGACTGGACCGTGATAGTTTCAACTGTTGAAACTGATAGTTGAAACTGATAGTTTCAGTATGGCAGGGACGGCTAAGATATTAAGTAGAAACTTTCTGTAAAGGATGAAGGAGATGTTGAGATAAATCAAATGACATTATCTCCATCCAGAATCTCAAAACGGGACGTCTTCAATAGTTCATATATGGTTAATGGTATAGATTAATGGCTTAAGAGACCTAGCTGAAACTATGAGGGAATATTGGACGCAGAAGACAATTAGATTCGGAATTTTGATTTGTTGACCCAAGGGAGCTCATCAGCTACACGGAATGTTTGAAAAAAAAAATTGTTGGATTGATTCTTAGCGTGATGTGTTCTCTTTTTTCATCTCACTAAAATTTCAGGCTGTGAAAATACCTCAATAACCTCTAGAAAAGTTTCAGAACCAACAACAAATAAGCCACAAATATAACCTAGATCACTGAAGTAAACTAATGAAAGTAGACTGACTGTCAACTTTCGTCGAGTTAATTCATAACGCTGCTATCACGTAAATATGTTATTTTGTCGTGTTAATTCATAATGATATTCATTCACAGAAGTCTAAAAGCAATTTTGGATTTATTTACATTTCAAAAAGAAAATGTTTAGAAAGAAAATTTCGGTGACGCACAAATAACATTGGCCTTTAGAAGGCTTAGGTGGCGTTACCCCTACTCTTATTTGTGGTAATTTCCTTTGGTTTTCAGTTAAACTTGATTGTTCATTGTAAGTTGTGCTCGGTTAGGTCTTATTCATTCATTGAGAGCGGTTTTAAGTTTCAAGAAAGATTGTTTGACCTTATTTTTGCTAGTCTTTGGCTTGATACAGCTCTTTCCATTTCTATGAAAAAAATCACTTTTTTAAAAAACGTTACTTTAGTTTATCTTGGTCTACCAAAATTTTATCTTGATTGAGGTTCCCTAGATTCTGAAATTTTAATTGAGTGTTTTAATGCCTTTAAATTTGAAGCAGATTATCATGAACAAAATTAAATTTTCTGAGCTATGGATCAATACAATCATTTTTTCTTCCAAAGTTGATTGTTCTTGTTAAGATCCTCTTAATTTAAAAGCCTGTGACAAACCAGACATAAACTTGGGCCTTTTTTGGGCGTAACGAACCGATACCATCAAAATTAGTTTCAAATTTGTTTTTGCTTCAGGGGTTCACTTACCTGGGGAGATAGGAAATAACATGGATGCATATAACTTCTTTTGACTTACATTGCTACTTCACAATGAATAGATTCTGATCCCAAAGAGGATGAAAGTGCCAAAACGTTTAGGCAGATTTGCGAAAAAATCGGTTTAGCCCTTCTCTTCCTATTCCCCAAGTCAACATTCAAGGTGCACATGGTTCTCCACACAAAAACAGCTCCCTGGAAGTTCCAACTTTATCTCTTAAGCCATTCGCATAGTACTTAAAAGAAGATTTTGTGAGAAAGACATAGTGTCTTTTGATTTACTTCACTGCTTAACCATAAATTGATTTTAAGTGCCATAGCAGCGAATAGTGCCAAAATATTTAGGCTTACTAGAGACAAGACATATTTAGCGCCTATCCCTGACAGAAAATTTGAAGTCCTCTTGCCCCTTTCCTTTCATATCCGATTTTATCTGAAAGCCTCAGCTCAATCCTACAAGCTGTTCACAGGATATTGTAGATAACATATTTTGAAAGACAGAATTAGCTTAGAGTTTAATTTAATTTAGTTCTACGCTCTACCCCCAAACCATGATGAAACGTTTACTTCCCTCAGTCCCGACACACCGTGAAAATTTCAACCTGATATCCCAAGCCATTCTCGAGCTATTGCACAAATACCATTTTGATAAGTATCTTTTGATTTACCATACTACTTAACCTTAAATAAATTTAAGTACCATAGTGTAATAGGAGCTAATTGCACAAAATATTTTGATAGATTGGAGACAATATTTTTTGCCCCTTTCCCTCTCCTAAACACAAGATTTTCCCCCCTTTGCCTATATTCTCAATTCCTACTACGGTGTCCTACAATTTCTACAACGGTGTCTTAATTATCCCTCTCCAAGTCAAAATATGATGTTCACTTGATATCCCCCAGCACCCCGCGAAAGTTTCAACTAAGACCTACAAGCCATTTCTGAGATACTGCAGATACTCTCAATATGGAAACTCTGATACTCGCACCATCTTTTGACTTACTCAGGTACGCGTGTCGTTTTCAGAGTAAACCTATGGGATGGGAATATCGGCCTAGCGATCTATCCTAAGAGCTTCTAGCTAATCAGACAACCAAGATCAAATATGGATACCTTTTCTATCTGTGAACAATTGATGTTCTAAGTAATTAAGGGCTATTGCTCCTCGGCCGGTGGGGGTAACGTCGGCCCTGAAGGACTGCATATTACAACTTTCGACACTTCTGAACTAAATGACTATCTAAAGATTTTTATCTGGTCTTATCAGGGTTAAGAGAGGGATCAGCCAGAATATAAGGGCAGAGAGCCAGGCTGGTTGCCCTCTTATCACTTACAGCCCTTAAAAAAGGTAATATAATTTTAATTGAATGAGGTCCCTCCCAAGCTTCTATGACTACTACTTCCATAAAAAGATTTTTAGCCCTTTCTAGTTCAATCATTTTTCATTGGGGTCTCCAATTCTTTCAAAATCATTTCTCCAATTCAATCCATTTAGAAAGAAAATAGAGTCGAAATTTATTTTATCAAAATCTGAGCAAGAATAGGCATAAAAGAGATATATTTAAAAGAGAGTTGTTTCACAAATTTAACTTGATTGTATTGTTAGATATTTCATTTGCTACCATATCTTTAAAAATATTAGTTTTATTTTTTACTTGTATAATGTGCAATTTTGATATCAAAAACTTTTCTTAACAATTGTTCACAGTTTTTCCTTTGAACATCTTAACGATACGCACTTTTTTCATGTATTTTTAAATGCTCCCTCGACCAGCCTAAAAGGTGTTTTGGCAAACTCTTTTCTCCATCCTATTATCTCTTATCTACCACTGTAGTTAATCTATAAAATAAAGTGCACAGCATCTCACCTCAAAGCGTATAGACTTTGTAACTTTCTGATAAACAACTCCACTAAGAGCATAGCCAATCAGCCGAGGAGTCAAGCCTCTATATAGGCCAAGGTAGCCATCGCGCTGGACAATATACGATACTACAAAATAAAATGACTATAAGTTAGAAATTTTTACATACCAATGTTGGAATTCTGTAAGTTCTGACGTTTTTCATGACTATTTTAGTAACAATATTTCACTACACAGTTATGAAACTGGTCATTTTGATTATTTTTTTATGCCACATAGATGTAGAACCAAGACGGTTTTCAAGGATTTTCAGAGCCCCATGTATGGAACTTCATCCCACAGAGCATTCGGGGGGCTTAGCACCTCGGTTTCTTTAAAACAATTTAAAAAAAAGAATATTTATTATGAAAAGGTTCCAAGTTTTTATTTATTTATTATTATTATTATTGTTCCTATCATCAACATCATGGTAGAGTGGTTGATGAAAGATATGTTACTGTTTTTATTTTGGTTATGTGATTTATACAGCTTTTTTATAAATACAGCTGTAATTTATGTATATTTTGAAAATTTATACAGCTACTGAAATGTAGAAGTTTAAAATGGATACACCTAAAATAACCAACAACTACCTCCTCCCCCCCCAAAAAAAACGCCTATTTATATATATATATATATATATATATATATATATATATATATATATATATATATATATATATATATATATATATATATATATATATATATATATATATATATATGTCTTATATATATATATGTCTTATCTATATATATGTCTCAATTCATAATTCTTAGAAAATTACAAGAAAAGGAAGAAATAAAGTTTGCATTAGCAATAATCATTAATATCATATTTGTCCAATGTCAAAAAAACACTAAGTACACAATTCATAAGTAGCAACTAATCCCCGTCAAAATTTATTAATGGGGATTTTAGAGTTTTCTGAGAGCAAATCATAGTTTAATAATTCAATTCAGATCTTTAAAAATTAGAACGTTTTGACATGCATTATAACAATGCTGGATATGTCAGGCCTTGTTCAGATGACAGTCATGCTATTTTTTTAATATATGCCTAATTCCAGGACTCAAGCATTTCAGCTATAGATTAAAAATCTGAGGGTAAAAACGTAATACAAAAATCTAAAAAAAAAATTCAAAAATACATTTCAGAAATGGTGGACATGTTACATCTTGTTGGAAATCAGAATCATGCCAACAATTTCAATACGTATGATTGCAGAGCCCAAAGAGGTTTCCTAGGGCTCACATTCTGACTAATATCTCCTCAATCCCCAGCTTTATTTATATTAAATAAAAAAACAAGTTTTTTTAAATGAAGATAAGGAGCGATATTAAAACTTAAAACGAACAGAAATTACTCCGTATATGAAAGGGGATTTTCCTCTTCAATGCCCCGCTCTTTACGCTAAAGTTTGACTCTTTCTCTTAACTCGACTTCTTATAAATTTAAAAAACTTTGGCGTAAAGAGCGGGGCGTTGAAGAGGAAAAGCCCCTTTCATATACGGAGTAATTTCTGTTCGTTTTAAGTTTTAATATCGCTCCTTACTTTCATTTAAAAAACTTGTTTTCTTTTACTTAATTTCTGGACGATTTTAATTAATGCATGTTTTGATCTTGGCTCTCCACACATAAATAATTAAAACAAAATTTGCATATTAATTTTTTTTGGCTAAATGGCTTTCTCATAGTTTTAATCGGAAGATTTTGAGAAAAAGGGAGCGAGGGAGGAAGTCTAGTTGCCCTCCAATTTTTTAATTACTTAAAAAGGCAACTAGAACTTTTAATTTTTTACGAAAATTTTCATTAGTACAAAAAATATACGTAATTTATGAATTAACTTACGTAACGAATTTCTATATTCGTATGTTTTTATTGCGTATATGAGGGGGCTCATCCCTCGTCGATACCTCGCTCTTTACACTAAAGCTTAAATTTTGTCCCAATTCCATAAGAATCACCCTTGAATCACAAAGGCCGTAGAATAAATAGTTGAAATTGCTAAAAATACTTTAGCGTAAAGAGCGAGGTATTACGAGGAGGTAAACCCCTCATATGTGTAATAATTTCTGCTCGTTTTAAGTTTTAATGCTGCTCCTCACTTTCAGTAAAAAAAACTTTTCATATTTATTTCTTCATTGTTTTTTTAAATAATACTAGAAAATCTTGCGCCCCCTTCATTGAAAGTCTCTTCCCCCATGAGAAGTTTTTCCATGGAAAGATCCTCCCATGTAGCCTCTCCCTACCTCAACTCTTCCACCAATCAAAAAATCCCCCTGAAAACGTCCGTACACTTTCCAATAACCATTACTATATGTAAACATAGGTTAGAGTTTGTAACTTGCAATCCCTCCCACGGGAACTGCGGGGAGTAAGTCGTCCCCAAAGACATCGTTATTGAGTTTTTCGACAATGGTGAATAAAATGGCTATCTCAGAATTTTGATCGGTGACAATGGGGAAAAAATGAGCGTGGAAGGGGGCCTAGGTGCCCTCCAATTTTTTGGTCACTTAAAAAGGGCACTAGAACTTTTAATTTCCGTTAGAATGAGCCCTGTCACGACATTCTAGGACCACTGGGTCGATACGATCACCCCTGGAAAAAAAATAAACAAAAAAACAAATAAACACGCATCCGTGATTTGTCTTCTGGCAAAAAAAAACGAAATTCCACATTTTTGTAGATGGGAGCTTAAAACTTCTACAATAAGATTCTCTGATACGCTGAATCTGATGGTGTGATTTTCGTTAAGATTCTATGACTTTTAGCGGGTGTTTTCCCCTATTTTCTAAAATGAGGCAAATTTTCTCAGGCTCGTAACTTTTGATAGGTAAGACTAATCTAGATGAAAGTTATATATTTAAAATCAGCATTAAAATGCGATTTTTTTATGTAACTATTGGCATCAAAATTCCATTTTTTAGAGTTTCGGTTACTATTTAGCCGGGTCGCTCCTTACTACAGTTCGTTACCACGAACTGTTTGATAGGGACACAGTGAGTTTCCCCAAATCATGACAATTCTAAAAATATCTAAGTAATGGTCTTAAATGATTAAATGTTCAAAACAAAAATAATTTAGAATCGAGGAACTCAGTTTGATCGTTGGGAAGTTCCTGGGAGGGTGTAAAACGAAAGACTTTGAGTATATTTCCTTTCCTTTCAGTTAATTTTTTTTTTATTTAACTTCTGAACGTTTTTGAATTAATGCATGTTTGATTTTGGCTCTCCACAAAACAAAATTTGCGTATTAATATTTTTTCGCTAAATGGCTTTCTCTTAGTTTTTATCAGACGATTTTGAGAAAAAAAGGGATGAGGGAGGAGGTCTAGTTGCCCTCAAATATTTTGGTTACTTAAAAGGGCAACTAGAGCTTTTATTTTTTACGAATGTTTTTATTAATAAAAAATATGCCTAGCTTATAAATTAACTTGCGTAACAAACTTCTATATTCGTATATTTTTATTACGTATATGAGGAGGTTTGCCCCCTCGTTAATACCTTGCTCTTTACAGTAAAGCTTAAATTTTCTCCCAATTCTTTAAGAATGACCCCTGAATCAGAAAGGCCGTAGAATAAATAGTTGAAATTACTAAAAATACTTTTGCACAAAGAGTGAGGTATTTAGGAGGAGATGAGCCCCTCGTATGCGTAATAATTACTGTTCGTTTTAAGTTTTAATGCTCCTCCTTACTTTCAGTTGAAAAAACTTTTCCATCTTTATTTTTTCATTGTTTTTTGTTTTAAATAATGCTTGAAAATCCTGCGCCCCCTTCATGGATATTCTCTCCCCCCGTGACATATTCCTCCATGGAAAGATCCTCCCATGTATCAAGGTTTGTAACTTGTAGCCCCTCCACCGAGGACTGTGAAGGAGTAAGTCATCCCCAAAGACATAGTTATTAGGTTTTTTTCTACTAGACTATGCTGAACAAAATGACTATCTCATAATCTTGTTCCGTTGACTTTGGCAAGAAAATGAGCGTGGGAGGGGGCCTAGGTGCTCTCCAATTTTTCGGTTACTTACAAAGGGAACTAGATTTTTAATTTTTAACGAACGTTTTTATTAGTAAAAAAAAATATATGTAACTTACGAATTAACTTACGAAACGAACTTCTATATTCGTATATTTTTATTATGTATAAGAGGGGGTTTGTCTCCTCGTTAATATCTCACTCTTTACACTAAAGCTTTAATTTTATCCCAATTCTTTACGAATGACCCCTGAATCACAAACGCCGTAGAATAAATAGTTGAAATTATTAAAAATACTTTAGCGATGTATTTAGGAGGAGATGAGCCCCTCATATGCGTAATAATTTCTGTTCGTTCTAAGTTTTAATGCTGCTCCTTACTTTCAATTGAAAAAAAACCTTTTTCATTGTTTTTTAAAATAATGCTAGAAAATTCGGCGCCCCCTTCATGGACTTTTTCTTCCTCCATGATAAATTCCTATAAGGGAAGATCCTCTCACGTAGCCCCTCTCCTGAACCCCCTCCCTCCCCCTCCAACCAAAAAATCTCCCTGAAAACGTCGGTGCACTTCCCGATAACCATTATTGTATGTAAACACTGATCAAAGTTTGAAACTTGTAGCCCCTCCCCCGGGGTCTGTGGAGGAGTAAGTCAGCCCCAAAGACAAAGTTATTATATTTTTTGACCATGCTAAACAAAATGACTATCTCAAAATTTTGATCAGTTGACTTTGGGAAAAAATGAGCGTGGGAGGGGGCGTAGGTGGCCTCCAGTGTTTTAGCACTTAAAAAGGGCACTAAAACTTTAAATCTCCGTTATAATGAGCCTTCTCGCAAAATTCTAGGGCCACTTGGATGATACGATCACTCCTGATCGTAGGATCGTAGGACCACTGGGGGGGGGGGGGGAACAAACAAACAAATAAACACGCACTCCTGATCGGTCTTCTAGCAAAAAATACAAAGTTCCACATTTTTGTAGATAGGAGCTTGAAGCTGAATACGCTGAATGCGATAGTGTGATTTTCGTTAAAATTATATGACTTTTAGATGTTCCCCCTATTTTCCAAAATAAGGCAAATTTTCTCAGACCCGTAACTTTTGATGAGTCAGACTAAATTTGATGAAACTTATATATTTAAAATGAGCATAAAAATCCAATTTTTTTGATGTGTCAATTAGTATCCGAATTCCGTTTTTTAGTTTCGTTAACTATTGAGCCGGGTCGCTCCTTACTATAGTTCATAACCACAAACTGTTTGATATAGCATTTTTTTCAAATTCCTACAGTCTTTCTTTTTTGAATAAAGCAAAAAATTGCGCACTTTCGGAAGTTACAGAAATTTTAATTTTTTGAAATCACTATGTTAGTAGAATTCTTTACACAGAAACTGATGAAGCTCTGTCCAAGCGTACTATTAGAGTTGCTAACGTCTCGTATCCTTTGCACAGATGCAATCCTGGATGGAACCCTATCCCGGTGCACTATTGGAGATGCTAGCCCATTGTATCTGCCTATACTTCAAGCAGAGCCATAACATTTCTTCGAAACATCACTTGCCAGGTTTGTTTTGTTGGTAAAACAATGCAACAGATACTATGACAGCCCGTACCATTGCGTTATCTCAGCATCCAACAACAGGAACGTTCTTGGAATATTGCTTTGAATGCCAAAATATTTGATATAAAAAAAGAGATTGGTCTAAGTTATTATCATTTGATAAATTGAGTTTGATCAAGGAATATGTCTAATAAAAGGAATCTTGATGTGGATTATAATATACGAGAAGTTTGCAATCTATATATTTTTTGCTGTAAGTTTAGCGGACGGGGACTATTTTTCATGCAGGTTTGGTTTATCAAAAGGCATTTAATTCCCTTTAGTTACCGAATTGTGTGAATATCACCTTTAGTTTTAAAAAACACCCTTCCCTACCAGCCATTCTGGAGCTATTGAATTCAATCCATGGAATATTTTGAACCTGGATCTTTAGGGGACGGTAAAGAACAATACCAAAACTAAAAAAGAGCATTTACCAAATTTTATGTGTTTGTATATCATATACAATCAATAATTTTAAATAACACCCCTCCGTACTAGCCATTCTAGGGCTATTGAATTCAATCCGTGAAAAATTTTGAGCCTGTACCTTCAAAGCACGGTAAAGAACAATATCAAAACCAAACAAGAACAAGGAGCTCGTGTGGCACTTCTGACTAGGTCGGAAGAGCCAAGAGCTCATATGGCTTGAGCTCTAGCAAAATTTTAAGAATCAATAGATTGATCTAAAAGGAAAATCAGAGGCTTCATACCAGTCAGGATTTAAAATAAGAGCTCTGAAACACGAGTTGCTTCTAAATATCAAAATTCATTAAGATCCGATCATCCGTTCGTACGATCAAAATACCTCATTTTTCTAATTTTTCCTCTCCCTTCAGCCCTCCAGATGGTCGAATTGGCGAAAACGACTTTATCAAGTCTGTTTGTTAAGGTCACTGACACGAAAACCAATTTTTATCGTCCTAGCATATCCAGAAGCACCGAACTTAACAAAGCAATGGACCCCCTTAACTCCTCCAAAGAGACAAGATCCGGTACGGTTATGTCAATCACGTACCTACGACATTTGCTGATTCTACTCACCAACTTTCATCCCAATATCTCCACTCTAAGCGTTTCCCAAGATTTCAGGTTTCCCGCTCCAACTCCCCCCCCCCCAATGTAACCAAATCTGGTCGGGCTTTAAAATAAGAGCCCTGAACATGAATTCCTTCTAAATATCAAATTTCATTAAGATCCGGTCACCTGTTCGTAAGTTAAAAATATCTCAACTTTTCTAATTTTTTAGAATTAACATCCCCCCCCCCCTAACTCCCCAAACAAAGTGGATTCAGTACGGTTATGTCAATAACGTATCTAGGACTTGCGCTTATTCTTCCCACCAAGTTTCATCCCGATCTCTCCACTCTAAATGTTCTTCAAGATTTCCGGTTTCGCAGATTTCTGTTTTTCCCCCATGTCCCCGGATCCAATTCAAATTGAAAATAGAACGTCTGAGACATAAGATCTTTCTAAATATCAAGTTTCATTAAGATCCAATCACACTCTGAAGGACAAAAACCTTCTAGGTATCAAATTTCAGTAAGATCTGTTTACCATTCGTAAGTTAAAAATACCTTTTTTTTTTTAATTTTTCCGAATTACATATAATTTTTAAAAAAAAATCAAATTAAAAATCAAGTAGTTGTGGGCATCAAGTCATGGCTCATTGTAGAAATTGCCGAGCCAGATGGCTCGACTGAGTGAGAGGAAAATCTGGGATAAGGCCAAATTATGATTGTATAAAAATGATGTCAATTCATTTGTTAATTGACAATATCTATCATCCGTTCATGCGTCATTCATAGGGCAGAACTAAGGCAGTCCAAAAAAATCTGAAGTCCAAAAACCAATTTAAGATCAAAAACTTCTGCTCCAAAAAAAGTCCCAAAATAATTCTAAGTCCAAAAATAATCTTAATTCCAAGAATTATAAGTTTAAAAGATCCAAGTCCAAAAAGGACAAAAATGCTCAGAATCAAACACAAACAAGATTCGCTTCATCGGTCAAGCTCGTAAACCACCCAAAGACAGTGTTTATGCGCTTCTGAGCTTTGATATTACTCTTTACCGTCCCCTGAAGGTCCAGGTTGAAAAATATTCCATGGATTGAATTCAATAGTTCAAGAATAGCTATAATGGAGGGGTATTTTTTAAAACTAATGGTTAAAAATGATATAAAAACACATAAAATTCGGTAAATGTTTTTTTTAGTTTTAATATTGTTCTTTGCCATCCCTTGGAGGTGCAGCTTCAAAATATTCCATGGATTGAATTCAATAGTTCAAGAATAGCTATAATGGAGGGGTATTTTTTAAAACTAATGGTTAAAAATGATACAAAAACACATACAATACGGTAAATGTTCTTTTTTAGTTTTAATATTGTTCTTTGCCATCCCTTGGAGGTGCAGCTTCAAAATATTCCACGGATTGAAATCAATAGCCCATAAATGCGAGTGTTATTTAAAAAAAAATCCATAAAGGAGTGTTATTTAAAAACTAATGAGTATAGATGATATACCAACACATTAAATTCGATAAATGCTCATTATTAGCTTTGGCACTGTTCTTTATTGTCCCTTAAAGGATCAGGTTCAAAATATTCCACGGATTGAATTCAAAAGCTCAAGAATAGCTAATAGGGAGGGGTATTTTTAAAACTATAGAGGATATACATGCAATTCGGTAACTAAAGGGAATTTAAATGACTTTTGATCAACCAAAACTGTATAAAAAAAAACAATCTCAGTCCAATAAACATACAACAGAAATATATAGATTACAAAGCTCTTGTATATTACAGTCCTCAGCAAAATCCCTTTTATTAGACATTTTCCTTGATCAAACTCAATTTATCAACTGATAATCACTTGGACCAATCTTTATTCTTTTATACCAAATATTTTGGTATCCAAACCAATAATTTTAAGATTATTCTTATCACCGGAAGCTGAGATAAAAATATGGTACGGGCTGTCATAGTATCTGCTGTATTATTTCACCGAGAAAATAAACACGGAAAGCGATGTTTCCAACAAATATTATGGTTCTCCTTGGAGTATAGGTGGATAAAAGGGGCAATCATCTCCAACACTACACCGGGATTGGGCTCCATCAGTATCTGTGTAAGTGATATGAGGGGCTAGCAACTCCAATAGTACACTGTGATAGGGCTCCATGTATCTGTGCAAGGGATACTACTTATATTTGTTAAGCCTTACTAGTGAAGTTCTTAATATATTTTCTTAAATTTTATGCATTTTCAATACATTCCTTCAGATGTATAGGGAATCAATCAGAAAATAAACGTCAAATTTGAGCTACTTGTTAAATTTTCAGCATAGGGCATATCGCACTCTAGTCTTTTGAGGGGCGGCAACACCACATAATTATAACTATTAGTTACTAATACAACTCCCATAATCATCAAACGCAAGCTCCTATTACCATCAACCAGAATGAGTTCAACCCAACTCCCTCAACCAGAGTGCCATGTAATAACCAGAGTGTCATTTGTGCTTTACTGAAAACTGTTTTTTAAAACATTTTCTCATTCTAATTACAACACAGTGCAATCAGGAATTACAGAAATTGTCTGAGATTAGTGTCATTATAAGTTAAACAATCTACTTTCATTAGATCTTTCCAATAATCTTGATTCTTAAGGTATTTTTTTTTTTTTGTAAATATTTTCCCAAACATAAAATGTAAATAGTACTGAATTCGTTTAAGGAACTTGAGAGGGGGAATAACACAATTCTTATTTTTAAATTCCTGTTATATTATTGTTTTGTTATATTGAAACAGATATAATGGCAAATAAAAAACCAACTGCTCATAATACAGATAATTTTTAGGAAAGCACAAAAAAAGGCGTAATAAAGCAATTTAGAACTATTCCTACTTACAACAAGCCCTACGTTTGAATACAGTATGTTAATTCAATCGGGCATTACATAAATGATGATACTCTAAAGAATTTCCGGAATGTGCAAGACTAGATCATTACTGAAAACTAAAAATAGTCATTGGAGTATACAGGACGAGAGGGATAACTCATCGTTGTTTCACTATAATCTGTCGAAAAACTTTGAATTTATGCTCTAAACATGTTCATTGTTTGGCAACCAGTAAACACTTCACCTTTTTCTTCTTTTCTTATTACATTATAAACATTTCGCCTTTTGCAAGTCTCTAGCAATTACGACAGTCCCTATTCAAACCAATAGATATAATTTTTTTTTGTTTCCGTTGGATTTGTTTTGATAAACAGCCAATTTTGCATATTTCTGCAAATATGGCAGGATAGGAATAATTTTACTTGTTTTCAGTTTCAATTTTAGTCTTTTCTGCCATCGGAAAAATTTGAATTTTTAATTAGTGAACTATACAAGCCATAATTAAAGAAGTGTATTTGAGATTCAATTTTAGTAGCATCAGGATCTTCGCATGGAGAGGAGGGATGTCATAGAGAAGCAAATATATGAGTTATTCTTACTGTATTTGAATATATTGGGATAAAAGAGTGTTACACGTCCAAGAAGTGTTCTTCCTGACACTGGCTCTAAGGGCTCATATCCAATCTGAAAAGAAAAAATATGAAAATAAACAAAATTGGAAACAGGTTTAAATTCCAAAGGAGGTAGTGGCTTTTATGA
Source organism: Artemia franciscana (assembly GCF_032884065.1). Lineage (NCBI taxonomy): Eukaryota > Metazoa > Arthropoda > Branchiopoda > Anostraca > Artemiidae > Artemia > Artemia franciscana. The sequence goes on along the minus strand of NC_088865.1, from coordinate 27,418,335 downwards.
TAGGGGTGGTGTTAAGCCTCAAGAAGTACATTTAAAGAACCTAAATATTCCTGGGAGAAACAATCAAAACATTTTAGTTGAGGACCTGTCACTGAATCCAACGAGTTTTTCCTAGTGAAACTGGTTGCCTCTTTCTTATCACACACATGACAAGCAGTAAAGTATCATTTTCCTTCTCTTTATCTACAACGGAATATCCTAAGGTTCTTTCTTTTTTGGCTATTAATTTAAAAAACTTTTTCCATAAGACTAGTTTTTCAAAAGAAAAGTAAAGAGCTCCATCAAGCCAAGAATGAGCGAAACAAAAGGCAAATAATCTTCCAAGCGTAAAACTACCAAAAATCACTATCAATAGATAAGTGAAACCGAAAATGAACAGAAATGACAATAAATACCCGAGTCAAACTCAAAAAGGGCAAAAATTAACATGAGTAGGGCTGACCAAACCTATGCCTTCTCAAGACCAGAACACAATTTGCACTTTACTAACAAAAAAAAAACGACCGTGGATTGTCAGTTAAATTGAAATATACTGTCATTTCTTCGTTAAGGTTTTGATAATTTTTAATTCATGAAAGTAAGAAATATGAAAATACTTGGAACATATTTTGTTTTCAATGGTCTTGAGAAGGCATAGAGGTTGTCCGCCCTACTCATGTTAATTTTTGCTCAATCTGAGCTTAACTCGGCTATATATGGTAATTCCTGTTCATTTTGAGTTTCATTTATGTGTTGATGGTTATTTGTTATAGTTTTACGCTTGGAAGATTATTTGACTTTATTTTTGCTCATTCTTTTTTAAATAATTTCTCTTTGTTTTTTTTATTGACATAGTCTTTTTCATTGAAAAAAAATATTGTATATCTCTTCAATTTTCTTCTATAAGAATTCATAGTATGGTTTGCTATTTGTATGTTGGAGAAACTTTTTCAACAACTTTCAATCATGACACAAACAGCATTTTTTAATTTAATTTTGTAGCTTTTGAAGTTGACATGAAGAATAAAACTTAATATCATTCCGAAAAGATTTTATCTATGCTTTTTGACAACCTGGATACACATGCATTCTTTTCATTTATTTAAGTTGTAAGAGCAGAAGTAGTAATTGCAGTATGTAATTACTAAACTAACAGTAATTGCATGTATACTAAACTAACAATCCACAGCCATTTTTCTTCTTTTTTCAGTAAAGTGCAAATTATGTTCTGGTCTTGAAAAAGCATGGGAATTATTAAAGAGACAATTTCCAGACTTTTCAAATACACTGAAAAAAATGCCAATCCTAAAATTTTGATTTGATATGTTTTGGAAACCGATTTGCGTGGGGGGAACTTGTTGCCCTCCAACCACTTTTGACAAATACAAAGAGCACTAGCCCTTTCAATTTTCAATCGAATGGGCCTTTTCGAAGTTTCTACAATGACAAATGGCCATCTCAAAATTTCTGTTAGATGCATTATAGGAAAATACGAGGTTTGGGGTGGGGGTTATCCACCCTCCAATCACTTGGAATCCTAAAAAGTAAATAATTACTGAGACCAAACTGGCTAATCATGATAAAACATAAAATCCCGAAGAAAGGATAAAACGATGGCAATAGACATCGAGCGAAAACATTTTTTATACTAACTGTTTATTGTCCTTGTTTTATCCTTTCTTCGCGGTTTTATATTTTAATCTTAGAAGAGCCCTAGAAATTCTGATTACCAATCCAACCAGGCCCCTCCGAGGTGTATACAATCACCCTTTGTATATATACCTTACCTTGCCCTGAAGACTGTGCGGGGGGGGGGTCAATCTCATAGATATTCCGATTCTTTCATTTACGCTAAAAAATGACTATCTCAAAATTTTGACTGGATGTGTTTGGGGAAATGATGGACGAGGGAGGTGTATTAATTGTCCTCCAATCACTTTTGACTATTAAAAGGGCACTAGTCCTTTCAATTTCCAATCGAATGAGCTGTTTCCGAAGTTTCTACGACAACAAATAGCCATCTCAAAATTCCTATCATATACATTTCGGAAAAATACTCGGTGTGGGGGTATCCACCCTCTGATCACTCTGAGTCTAAAGATTCACTCTGGGCACTACAACTTCTGATTAGGAATCCAATGAGCTCCCTCTAAAGTTTATACGATTACCTTTCTATATAAACCTTCTATACCCCCAGGACATAACTTACAACTCTTGCCCTGAGGGCTTGTCGGTATGGTAAGATTTTTCGGTCGATATGCTTACATTGAGGCAAAAACAGAAGCGAAGAAACAAAACAAAAAGTACATTGCATACACTTACGCAAGGTATACCATAATGTTAATATTATATGACTATAATATTGACTATAAGGTTATATTAACTATAAGGTTAATATTATCGGCTATTACTTTAGTGGAAACAGATGTGCAAATCGATGAAGTGATGAAAAAGTCTGATCAGCTATCAATAAATCCCAAAGGAAACAAAAATGATGTTAACCATGAAACAGAGCAAAATCGTGTGAGATTCGGGGAGACATTTCGTGAAGTTAAAAGGGGCGAAGAGGGTCAAGGGCCACCTTCTGCGGAATTACTCAACCGGTCAGGCTATGTTGAATCCTTAGCGGCTTTAAACTCTAAACACAGTGACCATCTACTACCTCCCCATACAGATAGTAGTAGAGCAAATAATTAGAGATAAGGGTATACAGAAATAGCCATAGAACCCGGGAGGGGTAGCAAATTGGCAATTGATATAGAAACAGATTCAATTGCTATCAGTGCTGTCACTTACTTGAAGTACTTTTACTTGAAGTACTACTTAAGTAAAATTTTCCATTACTTGTACTTGTACTTAAGTAAAAACTCTAGGGTGTACTTATTACTTGATACTTAAGTAAGATTACGAAATACTTATTACTTAAGATACTTTTAATGTACTTGTTTTTCAAATACTTTACCTTTGACACAAAAATTTTGTGTGTGTGGGCTTTGGCAATGTACAAGAAAACATCACCTTTAGATTTAGAGCAAACTCAGATATAGCTTTTGTGTGTCTGTGCTTTGGCAATGTACAAGAAAACATCATCCTTTAGATTTAAAGTAAACTCAGATATAGCTCCATGCCCTATTTTTGGATATGAAATAAGGTATTTGTTTATGACGAAAAAATTATAGTATGATTAACACTTGGTTTAATTTTTGTTTAAAAGTTATATAACAAAGAAAATTGAAATTATTCCACAGTTCACTGGTCAACAGTGAGCTAAAATCCCTTGTTTTGTGCTAAATGTTGCATACTGTAGTCCATTTGGGCTTATATTTCTGACATTAGTGTTTAAGTTTTGTCATCTCGTCAACTGAACCAGATTTCTACCATTTCATCATCTTCAGAACTATATTATTGGTAAAACTACTGAAGCTATGAATCTTTGCCCATCTAAATGTTGTCGGCAATATACAAGTCTAGGAAATTCTAGCTGGATACAATGCAGTGGTATTTTGTCAATTCGTTCCAGCAAATTCAGGTATTCAGACGAATCTTACTTCAGATTTGTCACTTCATTCATAAGTTATAGGCCCTACTAAATTAAAGGAAAACTCAACTTTCTTAAGACTTGAAACCCTCTTACCCTCGCCCTATTTGAGATAGAATTTGTGATACCAGAACTTATTATGAGTCCTGATCCTAGGCATCTTTGGTCTAGTTTTCATTCGGATCCGTTACTCCATTTGCAAGTTATACTAAATTAAACAGAAAACTTAAATTTTTCAGGAATTAAAACCCACTCTCCCTTGTTAAATTTGAGCTAGGGTCTTTATCTCAAAACTTGATATGTGTCATGGTCTTAGGCCTCTTTGGTTCAATTTTCAGTCAGATCCATCACTCCAGTCGCAAGTTACTCTGAATTCAACGAAACTGTTTTTAGCATGTAAAGCCCTCTCCCCCCTCTTTTATTTGAGCTAGCATCTTCATCTTTCAACTTGATGTGTCTCATGATCCTTGGCACCAAATCTGGCCATCAAAAGTTTCATCCAAATCCAACCAGCGTTTCTCCTCCTATACGTGATTACACAGAAGGACGGACAGACAGACAGACGGAAGGACGGATTTTGCAACGTCTTAGGTAGCCATCTTGGCTAATTGGATCCAAAAAAAAAGGAAAACAATGGCATATCATCATCCAGGTATCATCACCTATTTTGATAGTGGAAAATATCTATCAAGATAGGTTTTTGAGATTTGTCTGTCTGTCCGCCCGTTAGTGAAATCGAGTATAGCGGGAGAACCACCAGTCAGATTTGTATTGAAATTGAGCTTAATTAGGGTGTTGGGGCTTTAAGTGTTAAAAAAGATTCGAGTTTTTCATTTAATTCACTGTAACTTGCATATGGAGATGAATTTTGATGAAAATTGAATAAAGATGTCTAAGAGTATGACATGCACTGAGCTCTGGGATGGAGACCCAAGTTGAATTAAAAGTTGAGTTTTTCATTTAATTCAGTGTAGCTTGTGAGAGATTGATGGATCTCAGTGAAGATTGAACCAGAGGTGCCTAAGACCGTGACAGGCATCAAGTTTTGAGATGAAAACCCTAGCACAAATAGAACGAGGGGGAGTGGGTTTTAAGTGCTGAAAAAGTCAAGCTTTTGGTTTAATTTAGTATAACTTGCGAATGGAGCAACGGATCCAAATGAAAGCTAGAGCAAAGATGACTAGGATTAGGGCTTATATCGAAATCTGATATTACAAGGCCTATCTAAAATAGGGCGAGGGGGAGGGTGTTTCAAGTTTTAAGAAAGTCGAGTTTTCCTTCAGTTTAGTAGGGCCTGTAACTACTTCCACCCATGGCTTGCCCAAAGCCGGGAAATAGCCCTTTTCCAAAATAGGTCATACTGAAGCCAACCTTCAACCAAATATTCCGTCCCCAGAGAAAAATTACTTTGTATGGCACTTGGTATCAAACAGTTCGTGGTAACGAACTGTAGTAAGGAGCGATCGCAAATTCTGTAGGTCTGTCGGTCTGTCAGTCCCGGTCTTGCCAGTTTAGGCACTTCCAGATAAGCTAGGACGATGAAATTTGGCAGGCGTATCAGGGACCAGATCAGATTAAATTTGAAATATCTTAAGCCCAATTTATAAAAACTTAATATTAAAAGACTATCAATATTTTTGTCCAGTCTAATTTAAGACAACCTGCCCGCATATCCAGTGAAAACCGAAATTGTAGACAGAAAAATCTGTTGCAAGGCAAATGATACTTATTCGATCTAATTGGTAAATTCTCTTTCATTGATCTCTGGTTGTTTCTTTTTTATTCGGTGGCTCTTTTCCTCTTGCAGAGATCACTTCAGAAGGTTAGATTTTGTTTTTGTTTTCTTTCTTTTTTTTTGAGCACTGAGGACGACTTGCCGGAGGTCCTTGTCAAAATATTTGCTTGATTTTCGTCTTCATATTTTGCTACTGGCCGACAAAATCCTCGTTTTTTCACCTATTTGATTTTTTGCTTTTCATTTATTATTTTCTTTTTTGGTTTCATACGATTTGTTTTGGATATTAATGAATGATTTGCCACAGGCAATTCAATATAGCAAAATCAAAATGTTTTCAGTGGGTGTAAAGCTTAATAGGGGCATATCTAACCCAATTGATGTGGCTCTTCTAAACATTGATTTAAATGCATTGGTTAATTGGTGAAATTTAAATTCAATATTTATTCATTAGGGAAAATATCATCAGGCGAAATAATTAGTGAATGCAGTAGCATACCAGAATTCCATTGGTGATGTAGTGATATGTTCTATTGATTCTATTAAGGACCTTGGTATTGGTTTAGACGATCAATTTCGGTTTGATAAACAGGTATTAGCTGCATAATGTAAAGCAAACTAATCAAAGATTTTCAAATGATGGCTGACTTAGTTCAAAAGTTTTATTGTGTTTATGTTGATTATTGTAAGGCATTTGACAAAGTTTCAATACCTCTGCTGCAGAAAAAAATGCCTAAATTATGGGATTACATTGAGATATCTGGCTCGGATTACAGATTTCCTCATGATAGGGCACAGAATGTTAAGGTTGACAAGGTGTTACCTAACCGGTGTAGAGTTTTGGGTATAGTCCTTCTGGGTAGTTGCTTGGGACCAGTTTTGTTTTCTATATTTATATTTATTGATGACTTGCCATAGGTAATTCAATAAAGCAAAATTCAAAATATTTACAGATGATGTAGCTTTATAGGAGCATATCTTCCCCAGTTGATGTGGCTCTTCTGCATGATGATTTAAATGTGTTAGTTAATTGGTGTAATTTAAATTCAATATTTATTAATCAGGGTAAATGGCATGAAGTGAATTATTTAGTGAATGCAGAAGCACACTAGTATTCCACTTGTGGTGTAGTGATACGTTCTGCTGATTCTATTAAGGACCTTGGTATTGTTTTTGATGATAAATTGAGGTTTGGTAAACAGGCATCAGCTTATCATGTAAAGCAAACTACTTTGCTTTGTATCAAAAGAATGTTTAGAAAGTTTATTCTATGAAGCTTTACTACACTGTATAAGACAATGGCATGGCTAATAGCTGAATACTGCACATCTGTGCAGTATTCACATTTGTATGGTCTGTTTTACTCAGTACCACTACGAAGAGTATCATTAATTTGTCTCTTTGTGCATTCTGATGTTTTCGCTTATCATGGTTGCAGTGGTAGCTGCAACCTAGTAAGAAGCAAATAACAGCCCATACTGAAAAAAAAATGCCATCTTACACTGATTCAGGAATGGTAACTATTATTTATATTTGTATATGTTTTTATTATATTTATAAAAACACCAAAAACAAGAAGAACACTAGGGAATTTCTCAAGACAGTGGGAAACAAATTAGAATGAATATTTCGGCCCTATGTCCAAGGGCTGTCCTCAGCAATACAAATAAGAAAAAACAACTTACAAGAGGATAAAATCAATAAAACTAAAATGAACTGTCTTGAGAAATTCCCTATTGTTCTTCTTGTTTTTGGTGTTTGTGATGGAAAGGCAGTGTGGTCTTCGTCGTTATTTATATTTATATATTTATACATATATATATATATGATATATATATTTATATATTATATTTATATCATATTTATATATTATTATTTATTATATTATATTTTTTATATTACTACATTATTTCGGTTTGTCATAAAAGTAAAAGTTAATTGCAAAAAGAAATTCATGGTGATTTCGAAAAAAAAAAAAACGAAAACTCTCGAAAATGGTGTCATATCAAAAAGAAAACTGTACCATTGGAATCAGCATAGTCGATAACCCAATAAAAGGAAATTACAGCCCCCCACCTTGAACAACAAATAAATCACTTTTTTGCATGGGTAGCACTGATCTGTCTCCTTCTTTTTTCTTTTTTTTCAGGGCTAGTGGTTTACCAGAACATCATAGATAGATGCTTAGTGGCTCACTCAAAAGCTATTTATCATATCTACGCGCTTTTTACAAATTACGCCATCTTTAAATACCAAACAGGACTAAAATGGCACTTTTTGCTCCATTTCTCAAGTAGTGGGGCTAGTGGGCTACCAAAACATCATGGACAGATGTTAAATAACTCATATAAAAGCGATTTCTCATATCTACGTTTTGCCTATAAATTACGCCATCTGCAGGTGCCAAATGGCACTAAAGAAGGCACTATTGGTGCAATGTTTCAAGTGGAAAAGCTGGGGCTATTGGGCTAAATGAACTTCTTAGAGAAATGTATAATTGCTCATTTGAAAGCAATTGCTCATATCTATATGCTTTTTATTAGTTTAACCATCCATAAGTGCCATATAGCACTAAAAAGAGCACTTTTGGTACTACTTCTTCAGTGGAAAAGCTTGGAAGTATAAAACGGCACCATTATAATAGTTATGGTTCAAAAGCTTTAACTGGATACTTACAAGAATCTGTCCCGTATTCTACCCTCCCAGTCCCCTGAGTAAATTTTATTAGTCTGTGGGGAGAATTCACTATAAACTATTTAACACGGTCAGCCAACGTTGAGGCTCGAAAATGATTTTTAAGATATTGAATGTTCTTAAGAGCAAGAAATTGGTAAAATAACAAATAATTGAATTTTGAAATTCCAAACTACTATTCCTTGACTTACCCCTTCCCCTCTTCCTGTTTGCAAAAGTTCAGCTTTACCAAATACATGTTAATGCTCTTACTCTTTTTAATAGAAACTTTAATTAATTCAATGTTTTATAATAGCCAATAACAAATTTATTTTCTGAATAAGGTCCAATAACTGTTTTTGGTGATGACATAACCCTCCATAATCCCTGGGAAAAGGGCTGTAAGTAACTGAACCAAATGCTAAGGATTCAATTCCTTAATTCGGCTTTTTTTTTCAATTATGGTTGTGTGCCTTATATATGTCTATTTTTCTGCTAATTTACTATTACTGTGAATTTTTTTGGGAACTGTGAAACGTTCCAAACAATTTTTTTTAAATTGCGCCCTGAACCCCAGCCCTTTTGTCACTTAGTAGTTGGAAAAGCGTGGGCATATGGTTCTGGAACCAATCAAAGTTGTATCTTCAAAGAAGGTTTACTTATCATTATATTTATTAATCCCTATTATTTACCTTTTTTACTATTTAATAGACAGAATAAAACTATTTGTAATTTGTATAGAGAAATCATAGCACTAAAAACAAATTTGCATTTTTATTTTGTGATATTTTTCTAGTTGTCAGGTTACTTTCCAACTTTTTCTTGTTTATTGCAATTCAACACCTGTGTGTCTAAGTTTTTTTCGGTGTTTAGTGCTCAATTTAAACTTTAGACTTTTTAAGATTTATTTATTCATTTATATTAGTACCTTTTGCATATTTTTTTCTATGATTGTTTATTTAATTTCTGTTCGTTTTGGGTTTCATTTATCCTTTAATAGTAATTCCTGATTGTTTGGAGTTTCAGTTATTGCAGGTTTCTACTTCTTCTGATCTGAAGTTTAATATGGATTTTACTTTTCTTTAAAAAAACTTCTTCTTTAGAAAGATTTTTTATTAATTTGTGTTTGCTTTTTATTGCCAAAGTTTCAAGTTCTTCAAAATTCTCTATTTCAAAATAATTCTTTATTCCAAAACAAATTAACAGTCTTGGCAAGAACAAATAAAATTCAACTGATTATTTGATATATAATGATATAATTGGTGAAACCTCACTAGCAAAAGATTTTATTTCACTCGGGGCTGGATTTAAAGCTGGAGGGCCTAGTGGGCCTATTGGTGGATCCTGGTCTGGTTTCACTTCAATTTTCAATTTATTTTCAATGTTGTAATAAGTACAAAAGAAAATATTTGTAATATAATTCATTTTAGTAAAGTGCCAATTATGCAGTAGGCCTTATGCTTTTACCTTTAAGGAAACGGGCAGTAGCCAAACTCTTGTTTGTAGTATAAAATTTAGGTGTCTTGAACAGTTTGGGAAAGAGCTAATAAACTGATTTCCCATAATTTTTGGTTCGGGGTCATTGAGGAAGGGCCAGGGGCCAGATCCCACGACTAATCAATCATTGATAATTTTTTAGGTAGGGAGAGGTATCAGGCCATGGAGGACCAGGAGTCAGCTCCCAAAAGCTTTGGAACAAAATATTGTTAATAAATTGTTGTATTTTTTTTTTGGGGGGGGAAGGGGTTGGGCCATGGAGGAACAGGGGTGAGTTGCCATAATCTTTGGAATAAAATATTGTTAACATTTTTTGGGGGAGGGGGTGGAAGTCAGGCAATGCAGAGAAGGTTAACGGTCAGTTCCCTTAGGTTTTGGAACAAAGTAGTGTTCATAAGTTTTTTTTAGTGGGGGTGGGGGTTGGGCTTATCTGATCTTTGAACTATTTTCCAAACCCTTGCATAAAAACCTTATATGCCCCCAGAATACAACACTTGCCCCCAGGGTTCTGTTTACTCTGTTGTATTTCTTATCTGATCTTTGGACTTATTTTAACAAAATAGCTATCTCAAAAATTCAATTGGGTGGATTTTAGGTAAAAAGGGCAGAAAGGACAGCTTGCCTTCCATTCCCGGTTGACTCTTAAAAAGGGAACAAGAACTTTCAGTTTCCAATAGAATAGAATGAGCCCTCAATGAAGTCTATAGAATTATTCCTTCCAAAAAAAAACATATACCTTGGGGAATAATTTACAACACTTACTTCTGAATTCTGAGGGCTTTGATTAGCTATCGTTTTGGTTCTGAAAAGGACACACCATGATTAGTTTGTAGACAAGTTCAAAGTAAAATCATCTTGATAATATTATGACTATAGATTAGCTTTAAAGTTTTTATTATAACTTGAAACTCTGATGAATAGAGAGAAATTACCAGATTTTTGGAGTTCATATTATGGCTTATTTGATATTCATTTTGACCAATACTATACTGTATTTCTTACAATTGAATACTGTTTATCACTAACTATTGGTATTATAGCTGGTGAGACCAAAATATTACCCAATAAATCAATCCCTGTATGAGGTTCAATGATTTTGCAGTTATTAAAAAAGTATTTATTTTGATGCTTACGTTTTAAGATAATTTTAATTGTATACTGAAAGTTACATGCCGATACCACAGCTGGTGTAAGACTATGAAAAGCTTTATGAATTAGTCTGTTGTTGTCAGGTTATGTATTCACTTGTAACTAATAAAGCAAGATTCTTGTTTTTTATACTTTGTTTTTGTGTTTTCAGTAAAGCAGTAGTTTTCTGTAATCCTACAAACATAGGGAAATATTATTAATTGGTTTATTTGTACTAGTTTTGTTTATATATGTTAAATAGACTGTGAAGCAATAAATTTTATTTGTTTTAAGTTTCAACTTTGTTCTTTATTTACCTCAAAAAAACTTTCCTTTTTACATTAATTTCTGTAATGTTCTGTAATGTGTTATGTTTTTGTAATTTTGTAGTGTGTTTATCCTAAGGAATTTATTTTTGTTAACGTGATACCAGTCAATACCCAGGAGTCCAGTTCTTGTTTATTGTCTATTTGCAATAAGACAAACCTATGGCTTACTCTGTTTTCTGTTTAAAATAGAATAAATAGAGACAAACAACCTCTTCTGTCTGTCAGAAACGCCGTAACCCAGTTAATAAACTATTTAATTTAATTGATGGCATTCTAGTTTCAACTTCAGTCTACAATGAAGGACCTTCTCAAACCTTAGCCTGGTCAAGTAGAAAAATATCAACTGAAATCCCTTTATCAACAAGCTTTGTAATTTCATCATAGGCATCAAACAGGTTTGTATCAATTGACCTGCCTTTTCTTAAACCGTGTTGACACTTAGGCAAAAGAATGTTGGTTGTCATGTGTTTTATGATGAAATTATTTACCATGCCTTCAATAATTTTAGAGGGACAGAGGTAAGAGAGAGTAGCAGGGCTATTGTTTTGGCATCTGTATGCTTTCCTTCTTTTGAATATAGGAGGCACGTTAGCATATCCCTAATCTGTGGGGCCTTAACAACAGTTTAAAGATGTTGGCTAATGGAGAGGCTATCTGATTTGCCATTTCTTTCAGGAGCCTTGGATGGATTCCATCAAGAGCTCTTGCATTATCTATATTGATCTTTGATAACTGTTTATGGACCTTTTCAGTAGTGAGTGGCATCTTGGGCATGGGGGTATTAAGATGTTTGGGTGGTATGTTTGGAAGCTGCTCATAGGTATCTTCCTTGCAAAGTTTGTTGAAAGAGATTGGCTAAGTGCAATTGCTATTTCAGTTGTGAGTGTTATATTATCCCACTTGGCAGGATAGTCTCTGGTATGAGGCATCTGGATGGTTTACTGGAGGATACATATCTTCAAAAGGCTTTTTGATTATCTTTGCTAGTTTCTCTGCTTACTCAGTGAAGGTAGATCTAATCAATGGTGTCACCAAATTTGTGGCAAGTTTATGCTTGGTGAAAGATAGGAACGGGGCCACAATTACTGATCAGAAAGAGTTCAAGAGAAATGGGTAAAACACTTTGAGAATATGCTAAACCAGGAAAGTTCCAGGAAAAGATATAGCAGAATACAAAAAAGTTTGTGATACCTTGGATGTGAAGGAAGATTTGTTTTGTGAGGAAGAATTAACAGCAATACTAAAAGAATTAAAAATAATAAGCCACCAGGTGCTTTTACTGTGGTAAATGAGTTTCTTAAATATGGTGGTTCTGAGGTTATAAATAGTTACTGAAAAATTATGAATATAGAATAGAATAGAACTTTATTATCAAGCAAACTCTCACAATATTAAAACTGCCGAATTTGTTGCCCTCAGTCAGCTAGCCTACATTGTATACAAAGAAGAAAAAAAGATGAAAACATAGGTAGATAAGTGAAATATTAAAACATTACCTACAGCAACAAAACAAATTGGCCTGTCAAATAAAATGAGTACAATGAATAAAAATGAGTACTTAAGTACACAAGCATAAGTACAAAAGGAAAATGTGAATAAAATAAGTAAAAGTAAGTAATATAAGTAAAATGAATAAAAATGAGGGCATTAGTAAATTCATAATTAAACTATAAAAAACATACAGTGATGAATCCAACTGGCCTGTCAAATAAAAATGAAACAAAAAAAAACTAAGACATTAACAATACAAATAACACATTAACATGATGCATTACAAATTTCATTTATTTATGATTTCAACAAATGCTGGCACAAAGCTCTTTCTGTAGTGCTCAGTTCTTGCATTAATAGCATTTAAAACTGTTTTTTTTTTGTACTTTTGATTGGGGTAAATGGGTCTTTGGAGGACAATAAGGGGCTGGGAGTATACATTAGAAGCATGGGTTATGATGCAGATTATTTTTGAAATTGGTACAAAAAGTAACACCTTGGGCTGTGCTAGTCAGTGTGACCCCCAAGAGTTTAGTTTTTGTTGTAACTATTTCATTAGGTATTGGAGTTATAAATGATGGCTTTGATTTAAGAAAACTAAAGGTCATAACATGAGATTTATGGGGGTTCACTTTCATTTTTTGACTGAACTGCTTCAATTGCAACGTCTTTAACAATTTTCATTGCACTGCTCTTAATATTTCTTCTGCACTTTTTGGGCAATGATATGTCATCCACAAACTTCCATCAATTGGCTGATTCATTAGCAAGATTGTAAATCATTACCAAAAACAGTAAAGGACCTAAAAGCATACCCTTCAGAACTCCATAAGAAATAGGCAGAGAATCATAATAAATCTTTTTATGCTTCACAACTTGACTCCTATTTGACAGAAAAGATAGAAAAATATTGACTAGAAAATGGGGTACATTAAATTCATTCAGTAATTTTTCAACTAGAACATTATGACTAACCATATCCAAATTTTTTTGGATGTCAATTAAAAGGAAACTGAGCCAGGTATATGGCTTGTCAAGTAATTTATATTCAGTACTAGCTGTTGGGGTGGCGCTTCGCGCCACCCCAACACCTAGTTGGTGGGGGCACTTCGCGCCCCCCCCAAGCCCCCCCGCGCGCGTAAGTCGTTACGCGCCATAATAGTTACGCGCCATTGTAGTTGTGTCCCTATGTCCCACCTGTGAATATAGATATATATATATATATGGTTTTAACTACGTAAAACTTGCGAATATACAACATTCTTTGCTGTCCCATTGTCTTTGCATATAAATAGATTGTCAGGTTATCCCCCTGTTTCCCCCGGTGTCCCCGTTGTAGTTGTGTCCCTGTGTCCCGGTCGTCATTTATATTCCCTGTGTCCCGGGTCCCGGTCATCATTTGTATCCCGGTGTCCCGGTCTGTATATACATTCGTTTTTTAGTTTTGTTTTTCTCCTTTATTTTTTTCCTTTTTTTTTCTTTTTTAGCTTATTTAGATTTTTAGATTTTTTAGTTTTTTTTATTAGTTTTTAGTTTTTATTTCTTTTTAGTTTTTTTGTCCCGGTCGTCATTTATATCCCCCTGTTTCCCCCGGTGTCCCCGTTGTAGTTGTGTCCCTGTGTCCCGGTCGTTATTTATTTTTTAGTTTTTTACCTTTTTTTAGTTTTTTTAGTTTTTTAGCTTTTTTATTTTTTTATTAGTTTTTAGTTTTTTTGTAGTTTTTGCCTTTTTTTTAGTTTTTTTAGTTTTTTAGCTTTTTTATTAGTTTTTTTTGTAGTTTTTGCCTTTTTTTAGTTTTTTTAGTTTTTTAGCTTTTTTATTTTTTTTATTAGTTTTTAGTTTTTTTTGTAGTTTTTGCCTTTTTTTAGTTTTTTCAGTTTTGACGTCACCTGATCCAGTTTTTTCAGGTGACGTCACCTGATCCACGATCCACAGATCCACAGACAACTTATTTTTATATATATAGATAGTTTTTTTTTTTTTACTTATGTCCTGGTCGTCATTTATACTCCCTGTGTCCCGGTGCTTTGTTGATTGCTAATCGAACATTCCTTTTGTCCTGGTCGCTTTCTCTTTGAGTGTCGTCATTTATTAGTTTTTTCCTTTTTTTTTTAGTTTTTTATTGGTTTTTACCTTTATTTTAGCTTATTTTTCAGTTTTTTCCTTTTTTTTAGTTTTTTTTTATTTTTTATTTTTTTTAGTTTTTTACCTTTTTTTAGTTTTTTTAGTTTTTTTAGTTTTTTAGCTTTTTTACTTTTTTTATTAGTTTTTAGTTTTTTTTTGTAGTTTTTGCCTTTTTTTAGTTTTTTCAGTTTTTTTTTTAGTTTTTTATTGGTTTTTACCTTTATAGTTTTTTTAGTTTTTTAGCTTTTTTATTTTTTTTATTAGTTTTTAGTTTTTTTTTGTAGTTTTTGCCTTTTTTTAGTTTTTTCAGTTTTGACGTCACCTAATCCAGTTTTTTCAGGTGACGTCACCTGACACATCCATCCACACATCCACAGACAGACAGACAACTTATTTTTATATATATAGATTAAGGAGACTGACCAGGTAATGTGTCATCGATACACCTTTCAAGTTTCCAAGTCATTGTTCATCAATATGTACAAGGATTATTTTTCAAGCAAATCTGCTGTGAAACTCTTGTACAGTTTAGAAAATATTTGTGTTAAGATAATTGGTGGGAGTCCATAAAAATCCAATCTAACACCTTTCTTCTGTATGGGTGTAATGTATCCTTTTTTCCAGCACTTAGGGAATGAACCACTTCTAGTTATTGTATTAAAAATACTTGATAAAGGATAACTTATCAGGAAATGCTTTTACTAAAAAATGATTTTCAAAAAAGGGGAAGTACCTAGCAATTTTAGGAAAATCTTAATTAAACCACTGTACAAGAAAGGTGATAAGAGTGACTTTGGTAATTATTGAGGCATCAGCCTGGTCTCTGTATGTAACAAACTACTTATATAATTTAACAGGAAATGCTTTTAATAAAAAAAATGATTTTTGAAAAAGGGGAAGTACCTAGCAATTTTTGGAAAATCCTAATTAAACCACTGTACTAGAAAAGTGACAAGAGTGAGTTTGGTAATTATTGAGGTATTAGCCTGGTTACTGTAGGTAACAAACTACTTAGTAATATGACACTTTTTAGACTAACATATGTTATAGACAAAGTGATAGGAGAAGAACAGTGCAGTTTTAGAAAGGGTAGAGGATGTGTTGACGAAATTTTCAATCTTAGATTAATAATTGAGCGAGTGCCTGTGTTATCAAACACATTTGGTCCTCAGTTTTATAGATTATGAGCAAGTGTTCAACTCTGTTGATGGAAGAGCTTTATTGAAGGTATTATCCTTAAATGGTATACCAGACAAATACATTAAAGTGACTAGTGCTATGAACAAGGATAACACTTCTGTGGTAAATGTAGGAAATGATGTTAGCAGCTTGTTTCATATTAAATCAGAAATTAAGCATGGTTGTGTTCTATTGTCCTTAATATGGATCATTTTGATGGACTTTGTCTTAAGGAGCACAAGAAAGCCAATGGTAGAACATGGAATCAAATGGGGAGGAAAAACTTACCAAGACTTAAATAATGCTGATGATTGAAGCACCCTAGATGAACCTTTGAGCAAAATGAATGGACTTTTACAGGTTTTGCAAGTTCAGGGTGCTAACATAGGTTTAAAAATTAATGTTAATAAGACTAGGTCACTAATATTTATTTCAACAAAATTACAACTCCCTCGCAGAGGCATACAAGCAGATTGGACTTTCCTTCAACAAATCTAAAACAGAACTTCTTTTCTTCAATGGTTCAAAAAATGAGCTTTTAATTAACCTCTCCATTAAAATTGGCAACACTCTGATGAAGCCTTGAGTCCCTTACGTATCTTGGCCTTCCTATTTCTTCTACATTGAAGGACACACGCTCAGCACTGACAAACCACCTCTGTTCTCTACAGGCATCTTACGGATTACTTGTTGCCAATAAGTATTGTTTCAACCGTCCTCTCCTTGTCTGGCTATACAATGCTTTTACTACCCCCATCTGCTTGCTCTGGTTCCCTTCTGGAAAATATTCACAGCTACCGAAAAGAAAGCCATTTGCAGTGCATTTTACAGATATGCTAAGTTTCTCCTACGTCCCCCTTTGTGGCACAGCAATGGCAACATCTCCAGGAAATATAAGGTCACCAACCCTTCCATGGTCATAGAGAGAAGAATCTCCAAATTTAGTAACAATGTTTTAAGTGCCAACCAACCCTGGACTAGTGTTATTTCATAATATTTGTAGTGAAAGTGTATTTAAATTTTTGTGCTTTTCTTTCTTTTTCTTTATATAATCTGTCTTTTCTGTTTTTGACAGGTAATAAATTAATAATAATAATAAGGCTAGGAATATGGCAAGATGAAAAGGTGACATTTGGTAATACAAAGATTGATCAAGTGGACAGCTTCACTTCCCTTGGTAGTATTATTAGTAAAGACAGTGAGAGCACTGAAGATGTTAAAAGTAGAATAGCCATGTCTCAGGGTGTTTTTTACAGTTGAAAAAAGGTTGAAAGAATAGGAAAATAAATCTGCAAACCATTATTAGAATGTTGGAAGCTACAGTGATGACAGTGGTACAATATGGTTCTGAAGCATTAGCACTCCAAAAAGTAGATGAGGATTTGTAAGATATTTTTCAGAGAAATTGTCTATGGATTGTTCTGGGTAGCCAGCTAACTGACCATGTTTCTAACAGTCAGTACAAAAAAATACAGTTTGATCCTGCTTTCTAGAGCTATAATGAGAGAAAGGTTGAGATGGCTAGGAAACATTCTGGAAATGAAAGATGACAGATTGCCAAAGATTGTCATTTTTGGTCAACCACCTAAGGCTAAATGGAAAGCAGGTTGTATCTGGTTGGGGTGGAAGGATGCTGTAAAGAAAGATTTAAGGGAAATAGGAACTTCACAGGAAGGTGCAAAGAGGGAGGCTTTAAATAGATTAGGATGGAAGAGTGTATAGCTGCGTTGGCCTCAGGTGGCTTGGTGCTGTGGTGAGTTATACCCAGTTTTGCCCACTATATCTAGGACAAGTTTGAGCACACCAAGGCATTTGAGCAAGGGGCATGCTTATAAATGCTGAGTAAGCAGCATACTTTAAGGTTGCAGGTAAGCTGAGAGCCCAAGACTTGACTAATAATGGTGATATTTAACCCTCTCAGATTTGTAAGTGAACTGTAAGTAAAAATTTTTTCAGGTAAATTTGATTGACAACAAAATGGTTAGAAGTACAACCAAGGAGAAAAGGAAGAGAGGATGCTCAGATCTACAAGTTATAAAAGCAGCATTTTATCTGTCCCAGTCAGCAAGCTGTCAATTAGATCCTTTGTAAGTGCCATGGCTGTCCCTAGAGGTACACTGTAGGACTATTTGAAAAAGTTAAGCAGACATTTAGGCTACAAAGCATAAATTGACATAAATTTAAAGCATTAAATTTGAAAATTAACCCATGGAACTTTATAAAGCAGCTTGAAAAACTCTCAGAATGGCCAAATGAAGAAACTTTCTTTACTAATTGAGGTTTGGAAGGACATATTTGATGACCTACAGAAAAATATGACTTAAAGTTCAATCTCATATGGCTATATCAGAGGAGTTATTAAGAAGAAATAATTTGTTCAATAAATTGTTTATGGAGAAAGAAAAGCTGTAGAAATTAAGGTCAGGGTGCAGTATTTGAGGGACTACTATAATAGAATGAAGTCCCATAAAATGACCCCCCCCCCTCCCAAAAACAAAAATTGAAGAGAACAATGTTGGTGTCAAAAATAGTAAATTTTTACAACCATAATTCAAACATATCCATTCTACCACCTGTACAATCTAACTGGGAAAGCTGTGTTCTGCATAAATTAAGAGCTCATAACCTATTAGTAATTTGTACCAGTACAAATACTGAGGACCATTTTATAGCTAAGTTGTCTAGGGATGATATTAATTGGGTGATTTCTTGTATAAGAAATGTTTTTAGAGAAAGTGAGGGGGAGAGTTGTCAGTGCACAAATTGTTGAAGAATGAGTGCTAGGAATATGATGCAGTTTGTTTGAATGGGCATGACCCAATGGGAAGGTGTTCTTTGATGATTATATTTATGTTTTTTTAATTGGTAGGCTATTGTATGTTTTCTTCATTTTTTTTAATTCTTTAATTGATTCCTTTAATTACTGGTGTATGTTGTTTTCTTTTTTTCTTCTGTTCTTTGTGAACATAGCTGTGTAGAGATTTTTGTGTCAAATAGACACACAAATATTCATACATATGAGAATCTCAGATTTAGTTCAGAAATAGGAAATTTTGATCTATGTTTGTTGAATTATGATCTGGGGCCAAAGTTATCATAAGTGTATCATACAGCTGAGTTAAGATTTTTGAATTTTTACCAGTGTAGACTTCTACATGCATCCCAGATTTCTGCCTCAGTTTTCCAGAAAACACCAAATGTTGATGCAGCTTTACTGAATTTTGAGAAGAGTATAAAAAAAGGAAGGTAAAGCTTTAGTTTCATCACAAGCTGTCAAAATAAATATTACTGTATACAGCAAGATTCTCATGACTGCAAATTGTTTCTTTGTCATTATTAAAGAAACATATTCATTTTTTAGCTTTCTAAAATCCTCCTTCAACAAAACTAAACATGCATAAAGTGGGCAGGGTTTAGAAGCTGATGGAAATGTTGGGGTTGGGCAATATGAAAGAATAATGACATAAAAACAATATGCAATCATCACAATCTATCTATATACAGTAATTCAAAAAAAAACTCACAAAAATATCCTCCCTTTGAACTTTTAACACCACAGAGGCTTGCCCTTGACTAACCACAATTCCTGGCAAAAATATGGTTGTAATGATGAAACATCATGACATTACAAACAAAGCTTAACCAATCAGCAAAAAGTACATCATAAACATCAGCTAACAATTCAACCAATCAGAATACAGACCTCCCCCTACTGCCAGCAGGGCTGATGGACTAATATGCTTTGCTCTATAGGTAATATTATCTGTGGGCAAAATTGGGCATTTGTTTTGTTCAGAAACAGCTGGCTAGTTTAAACTCAAAAGTGAAAGTGAACCATCTTGGACATTAACATTAATGCATGTGTGAGTTTCTTAATTATCTTTCAACTTCCTACTATAGAAAAATTAGCAGTGATAATTGGAATTGGTATTTGAAATATAAATTCATTCATATTATACAACCCCAACTTTTCCCTTGGCTTCAAAACCCTACCCACTTTATACATTTTTAGTTTACCTCATGGAGGAGGGTCAACCAGAAATGGATGCACTTCTTGAATTAGCATTTCTATGTGCTATATTATGGAAACTATGCTGTTTTGCAGCATAGTTTCCACTTTAGATGGCTTGTGATGAAAATAAACAATTACCAAAAGCAAATCTAAAGGTATTACTTTTGGTAAAATTCTAGACAAGCTACTTCTTGCTATCTTGGAAAAGAGAAGTACCTGTCTCTATTCCTTCTGTCTCGAGAGACAGAAGGAATAGCTTTACTTAATCCTTCACATAACTTAATCCCAATATATGAAGTTCTAAATATCTATAAATATATTGGTTAAGTTTAGAAAAAAAAACTGATATGGCTTAAAATTCTACTCAAATAAACTGAATTTTCAAACTAAAGCAAGGGATAAAAAAGACTGAGGTAAAATTCTATTTAATTGACTTCTTGCTATCTCAGAAAGGGTTTAGGTTAGGAAATTGAAACTTTCAGGGATGGGTCTACAGGCTAAAGTGTGCCAGGAAGGTATTTTAAAGTACCCACCTCTACTCCTTCTCCCTCTAGAGGGCCCTGAAATTTGCCTACATGACAGGTCTATACCTATTGAAATTTTGACAAAACAATATTTTACCTTAATTTTCAGTTACTAGTTGCTTTTTCTCTGCCTTTAGTTCTGAAAATGCAATTCCTGTTAGGCTATTTGAGTAAAATTTTGAGCCATATCAATGGTTTTTTTTTTCAAAATTTAGGAAATGTATTTGCATAGCCTATAATAAAACCTTATAAAATGGTATTGAGCAAAGTTATGAAGCTGAAAACAATTTTGTTGTACTTCAATTAAGCAGAAGATCTATTTTGCAAGGTTTCGCTTTTATAACACATATATTTTTAAAGGTGATCAGAGGTCATGGCCCTCTAGAGGGAGAAGGAGTGGAGGTAGCTGCTTCAAAATACCTTCCCAGGACACAGTTTAGTCTGTAGACTCATCCCTGAAAGTTTTGTTTTCCTAACCTAAACCCTTTCTGAGATAGCAAGAAGTCAATTAACTAGAATTTTACCAAAACTGAAAACTAAGGTATAATGCTAGGATTAACATAGTAGGCTAGCTTATAATAATAATATTTATTACCCACAAATATACAAAAGCATAAACAGTGGAGTACAGAGAAAAAATTAATAAACAAAGCAAAAACAAAAGTACATGTAGCTCAACAATGGCAATACCATCCCAGAGTAGCAATACCAGCAATACCATCCCAGAGTAGCCTATGTTTTTGACCCTAGATTTTCATTTCCTAAGATTTCATATTTCTAACCTAACCCCATTCCAAGGTTATCAAAAAGTAGCTTGTCTAGAATTATACTTTGGGCTGTAAATTGTAAATAGAAAACAGCCTACAAGCCATTGTTAGCCCCAGATCGTGTATAATGGTAAACATGTGAATCTTTAGAGTTCAGGTTTCCATACTCACTAATGACTAGGCCTATAATGTGCTCTGTAGGCCCTATTTGGGTTGTTTTAGTAGCAAACTCTATGGAAGCAATAGGCTATTCTAAATTTAATTTCAAATCAGATAAGCTATTCCTGTATCAGATAAGCTATTCCTGTGGTTAGAGTGTTAATCATAGATGGATTGTTTCTTATAGCCTACTAGATTATTCCAGAGGAATAGACTGCAGACACAGTAGCCTGGCCTATATTGGCCTACCTGAATTAAAATTTTAGCATATTCAAAAGGATGTGTAGCTGCTGTGAATAATCCTCTTTCCAAAAAAGCTCGCAAAGCTGCATCATCGTTTCTACTATTATTGTTGTTATTGCTCATCTTCTCCTGTATTTTTATGGTTTTTCTTTGTTTTCTTCTTTTCTGCCGATAATTAATCACAACAACAGCGCTGATGATGCATCATGTGGTGCGTTTCTTTACTTGTCCGATTATTAATCTGATTAATCCAAGCGTTTCTTTAGACACATATGACGTCAGAGGTTAGTCGGATTATCCCCACAAACGCTCAAGATTACTTGTCCGTGGGCTGGCACTTTATAACCCCCAAATAAAAAGATTATTTGAGGATTGTGACGTCAATGCTATATATTTTTTTAAATGGATAAACATGTGAAATCGTTAAGTCTAGAGAAAAGACAAGGAAACTGTAAATAATAGAAATAATCTTAGCTTTTCAGTGACCTGTAAGTAAAATTATGCATATTCCTTAGTATCTAAAGGGTTTTTGGTGTTCTAGGCCTGTCTTGCATAGGCTAAGCTTCATAAGGAGTCAGAAGAAAAGTTTTTTTGTTATTAAAAAGGTTGATTCTTAGGGAGGCAGCTATCACATTGGTGAGTTAGTCAAATGTTATTATATCAAACAGGCCTAGTTTGTAAACCATCGTATAATTTTTAGTTGAAAAAAATTTAGAATGATTAGGCCAATACCTATAGCCTTTTATATAGTCTATATTTGTTGAGATTGCTATTTAAACTGGATTTTTAAGATAAAGTAGGGGTAAAATTTTACTTTAGCTACTTTTGGCTATCTTTGAAAGAGGTTAGGCTATGAAAATGAAACTTTCAGGGATGTGTCTACAGGCTAAAGTATGTCCCAGGAAGGTATTTTGAAGTACCTACTTCTACTTCTTTTCCCTCTAAAGGGTCCTGAAATTTTTGGGTGCCTTATTTTTTGGTTATCAGTTTCTTTTTCCCTGGCCTTAGTTCTTAAATATTCTGGCCTTAGGCAACTCCTGTTGATTGAGCAGAACTTTAAGCCATAACACTGTTTTTTTTCTAATTCTAGAAATAATCTTTTATGCCACCTCATTATAGGTTAAATATATGGCTTATATTATTTATTCCCCATGAATTTTTGTTTTATTTGATTTCATTGATGTCAGTTGCTTTCTGTTAAAAATACATATATTTTTTTAAATCAAGCTTCTTCTTTTGTGAAAAAATTTGAACTGTTTCTTTTTATATATTGTATAAAATGTAAAGGAATACCTGGCCCTTCATTTCACAATTCAACTGAAAGTATTGGAGGCATCTTACATCAAAATTCATTTGACACATTTTAATGGTTTTTTTTAGATGACATAGGTCACCATTAAGGTTTTGCATTTACTTTGCTAAAAATTGTCTTAAAAAGTGCCAAGTTTAGAGAGTTATGTTAATATTTTTCTTGCTGATGAGTATAATTGTTTTTAAAATTCCTTCTGTTTAAAGCATTTTAGAGAGATTCTGAGCCAACCATGGGTATATTGTTGTTACAAATGATTTTTCTCAAATGGGCTTGTGGAAAACAAGTAGAACATATAATTTCACTTTTTTATTATTTCAAGACCAGAATATCACAAAACTAAGCATTAATATTGCTGATTGTACCTTAAGTAAATACAATCCCTGATGGAGTTTTGTTGATACCTGTTTAAAAATTTATTTGTCTTAATGAAATACATATTGTTTGTGGGACAGCAATGAGCAACTATGACTTGAGTTGTTTTTTTTTTCAATATTTTCTTTTTTCCAAATAATTTTTGTTCTCTGGTGACATTTGTGTTCCTTCCTAAGTGGCTGGCACTCTAGGTTGAGAATCCTTTATCCAAAGGGCACATGTTTAATTTCTGGCATTAGCAGTTTATTTGGTTTGGGATGAAGGTCAGTGATGTAACTCTGTAAGTTCAGCCAGAATTGGCCCAAACTTAACAGGTTACCTAGAGAAATCTGGGGTCAGTAAGCAGGAAGGACATGCAAAAGCATAGGATGACTGGCCCCTAGCTTCCTATTGCACTTCCTGTCTAAAGGATTACCTGGTCCTTTACTAGGCTTCTGAGTTAGCCATAGGAGCTTTCTTTTAAACCCATTAAATATAAGTACAAAGGAAGAAATGCCAGTAAGGTGGTCCTCCCTTTTCAATGAATTTTTGATGTACAGACAACAGTGTAGGTCATAAGAATTGGCTGGTGAATGTTTTGCAAGGTTTAAAAATTTAGGGCAATTGCTCAGGTTGAAAACTGAGCACAAAAGTAAAATTTTGTGAATGGTTTTTCTTTGTGAATGTTATATTTATGTCATGTCCAGAATAATCTTCATTGTTTTGTTTTAATTTCCATGGCTCTAGGACTTTAGTGTATAAAAACCTACTTATGTCCATCCATTTTCTTTTAAACAGAGAGGAGTTCTATGTTTCCTAGCTTCAATAAATTTATATGCAATTTTGAGACCAGGGTTACAAAGTAGGTCAAAACTTGCAAGTGGAACTATGATATGACTAATTAATTTGTAAGATATGTATATCAATTTAAAGATTTAAAAAATTATGTAGAAAACAAACAAGACAAATAAATAAAAGTATCCCTTTACAACCATTTAATTAAGTGTAACAAATGTAGATCATCCCTAAGATTGAAATGAACAAAGCTTCAATTATGAATCTGTTTTCTTTAAACAGACTGAAGGGGCAAACCTCCAAGCTATGACAAATTCAATCTCACTTTTGATCTCTTTCCTTTTCAATAGGAACTTTCTTTGTATTTTTTTCAACCAAGTAAAAACAGTAGGGACATGATCAGGTATAAGTGACCTTCCACTAAGCCTACATACCCAGGGGAAAAATGTGCAGCTACACTAATAATTGGTAATTTTTTTGTTGTTCATATGTTTGATTTACAAATAAAGTGAACATACTCCTTGATGCCTTTTTATGTTTTTTACATACATAATAAGTGCTTCAAGTACAAGTTTTTGAGCTCTTGAAAATGACCAAAGTATACTCAAATAGTTTTTGGGTATAAAAAAGCTTAAAACATTGGTCTCAAACTTACTGTTTCATTATTAATCCATTTTTACATGTTGTATAATCTATGAGCACTGATTTTCCACAATTAAGTTGGATTAATAAATTTTACAATATTATGCTGTATTTCTTCTTCTTTGATGCCAAATTTTCAATTAAGGTATGTGTTTTTGGTCATTTTTGACAAAATAATGTATGTTTTTCACTGCCAAAATTTGTTAGGTTAAGTAAGGTCAAAAAGTGCTTAAACTTGAACTAGCAAAATAAGCAATTATTATATTTGTAAAGAACATACAAAAAGGCATCAAGTGGTATATTCACTTTATTTGTAAATCAAAATATGAACAACAAGAAATTCACCCCTAACATGCCTAATTTGCAAATATATAGCCCAAATTATATATTTCCAATGTTTTCTGCCACCTTTTACTTGTTTTTCCAGTTCTTATTTTGCCACAGTTGCCTCAATTAACAGGTACTAGGGTTGAGGGATAGATTGGCAGAATCAATAGAAAATATGTAATTTCAGCTTCCATATTAGAAGGGTTGGGGCTAAAGTAGAGCAGGGCTGCATGTAGAAAGCTATAATTATTATGTAAATTACAAAGAATCATCTTTTTTTAACAGGTTTTCTTCTATAGGTCTACAGGTCCTTCTCTTGGCTTATACCACATCAAGCATTATATAACCAGAGAAGAATAAGTAGCAAAAAGCTATATATACATAAGCACATGTTATTTAACAATGACTTCTCTAGTGCTTAACTCTGACCCCTTAGTAATATTAACAAGAAATGAGGGTAAAACTGGTGCAAACAGTATTACTGGCTTTCATATAAAGTGAATGTACCACTTGATGCCTTTTTTATGCTCTTTACAAATATAATAATTGCTTCTACTGCAAATTCAGATTTAAGCACTTTTTCACCTCTTGACCTCTTCAAAATGACCTATAAATGGGGTCATTACAAATCTGTAATAGTTTAGAAACAAATTTGGGCTATATATTTGCACATCGGGGGTGGGGGTATAGCATAGCATATATTATATATGTTAACTAACCATTGCTGTTTTTTTTTAATGTGTTTATGCACATCAAATTTTAATGAGAAGAGAAATCACCAGTGCAACAGCACACACATAAAAAAAAATTCCAGCAATGGTTAGTTTACATATTTAATATATGCTATTATTTACCCCCACCCCCTGATGTGCAAATATATAGCCCAAATTTGTTTCTAAACTATTACAGATTTGTAATGATCCCATATATAGTTCATTTTTAAGAGGTCAAAAAGTGCTTAAATCTGAATTTGCAGTAGAAGCAATTATTATATTTGTAAACAGCATTAAAAAAGGCATCAAGTGGTATATTCACTCTATATGAAAGCCAGTAATACTGTTTGTACCAGTTTTACCCAATGGTAAAACTGGTACAAACATATATAGGTAACAGAAAAAGTGAAATTTAGTGTAAATGACAATCTGGAACTGGATACTGGCTCAAGGTGGCCAAAAACAGGGCTATATAATTGGAGTTTTTTAGTGAAAACACACTTCCCTGGCTAATTTAAGACTTTGAATTAATTAACCTACCAAAATGTTCCTATCCTATGCAATTGAAATAGTTTTCCCTTCTCAGAGCATTAAGACAATTTATCACAATAAAAAATATCCAAAGCATCTTGAATGGAATGACTTAAAAAGGCAAATGACAACCACAATTTGAAATCTTACAATTAAACTTCTGGCCACACAAATTGTATTAGGCTAACCAGCTCTGAAATAATTGCTGAAGGTGTACTTGCCTGTAAAATTAGAAACAGGCCCGAAGTCCCAGCCTCTTCCTTGTCAGAACTTCACATAGCATTAAAGCAATAATTACACGTGACCAATGTTGTTATTCCCGCAATTAATCTTGCCGTTTTCAGTGACACGTGGCCAGACAAGTATTTGTTGCTATCTTTTAGGGGTTAAACCTCGATTAGTAAAAATCCCATTGGACAAGTAAAGAAACGCACCCATGGCCAAGTTACATATCATATACTGGGTTGGACCCTTGTTATGCGTTCCTATTTCTGATTAAATAAAAACTGTTTTTTCAACTGAAAGTAAGTAGCGACATTAAAACTTAAAACGAACAGAAATTACTTCGTATATGAAAGGGGCTGCTTCCTCATCAACGCCCTGCTCTTTACGCTAAAGTTTGACTCTTTCTCTCAACTTTTCTTTTAAAACAGTAAAAAACGTTTTTGAATCAATGCATGTTTTGATTTTGGCTCTCCACAGAGAAATAATTAAAACGAAATTTGCATATTTTTTTTTTTGGCTAAATGGCTTTCTCATAATTTTTATCGAATGATTTTGAGAAAAAAAGAGCGGGGGAGGAAGCCTAGTTGCCCTCCAATTTTTTTGTTAATAAAAAAGGCAACTAGAACTTCTAATTTTCTACGAATCTTTTTATTAGTAAAAGATATACGAAACTTATAAACTAGCTTACGTAAAGAATTTTTTATTCTCATGTTTTTATTACACATATGAGAGGGTTCGCTCCTTCGTCAGTACCTCTCTCTTTACACTAAATCTTAAATTTTGGCCCAATTCATTAAGAATGACCCCTGAATCACAAAAGCCGTAGAATAAATAGTTGATATTACTAAAAATACTTTAGCGTAAAGAGTGAGGTATTAGGAGGAGTTGAGCCCCACATATGGGTAATAATTTCTGTTCGTTTTAAGTTTTAATGCTGCTCCTTGCTTCCATCTGAAAAAATTTTTTTTATATTTATTTTTTCATTGTTTTTTTTTTTAATAATGCTAATAAATCCTGCGCTCCCTTCATGGAAATTTTCTTCCCCCATGAAAAATTCCTCGATGGAAAGTTCCCCCAGTATATCCCCCTCTTTTCAACCCCTCCCCCCAACCAAAAAATCCTCCTGAAAACACCTGTACACTTCCCAATAACCATTACTATATGTAAGCACTGGTCAAAATTTGTAACTTGTAGCCCCTCCCACAGGGACTGTGGAGGAGTAAGTCGTCCCCAAAGACATAGTTATAAGGTTTTTCGACTACGCTAAATAAAATGGCTATCTCAGAATTTTGATCCGTTGACTCTGGGAAAATAATTAGCGTGGGAGGGGGCCTAGGTGCCCTCCAATTTTTTTGGTCACTTAAAAAGGGCACTAGAACTTTTCATTTCCGTTAGAATGGGCCCTCTCACAACATTCTAGGACAACTGGGTCGATACGATCACCCCTGGGAAATAGAAAAAAAAAATAAATAAACACGCATCCGTGATCTGCCTTCTGGCAAAAAAATCAAAATTCCACATTTTTGTAGATAGGAGCTTGAAACTTCTACAGTAGGGTTCTCTGATACACTGAATCTGATGGTGTAATTTTCGTTAACATTCTATGAATTTTAGGGGGTGTTTTCCCCTATTTTCTAAAATAACACAAATTTTCTCAGGCTCGTAACTTTTGGTGCGTAAGACTAAACTTGATGAAACTTATATATTTAAAATCAGCATTAAAATGCAATTCTTTTTATGTAGCTATTGGTATCAAAATTCCATTTTTTTAGAGTTTTGGTTTCTATTGAGCCGGGTCGCTCCTTACTACAGTTCGTTACCACGAACTGTTTGATAATTTTTTTTCTTTCTTATCTAGCGATTCTTTTGGCTATGATATTTCAAGAAATGGCCAGAGCACGAAAATTGAGAGGTACAGGAGATAAATTTACTTTTTGCTCTTGTGGGGGGCAAATATATCATTTTTCAGTCGTTTCGACGAAAATATCAAAAAATGACATTTTCAATGAAAATAGATAGATTAAAAGTAGTTTTTTTTAAATCCTCCATTGATACCCCAGTAATTGCACTAGTCAAACTTGAGTAAAAAAAAAGTTTGTCAAATAATAGGGGACAAAGTGGGGATATAAACGGACAATGACAAAATTCTAAATAGAAACAGAAAAAATTATATTAACCACTACTAAAAAGAATTCGCAGATTGGTGGATAAATGAAAAATGTTGTTTTAGGAAAATGCAGGGGTTTGGAAATATTTTTTTATTCTTTTTACATTGACACAAAAACGGTATTGTATTTTTTTATTCTGGGGGAGAATTTCTGCCAGGGGATAATAAATACACCAAAAGAAAGATAATTTTTAAGATCTAGGGGGTATTTGCACTTGTTTCCCAGTGGTGCCCATATGTTCAGCATACAGTCAAAATAAAATAGTTACATTGAAAAAAATCTTAGTGAAAAATGACTAAGACCAGTGATTCCAAAACTCTAAGGAATGTTGTTTGGTGAAGCAGGTAAAGTATAATTCTAGTGATTTTTGGTGGATTTATTGATTTTTATTTCATGATTTTTGTGATTTATTTTAACTTGGCGACAACCACGTTATAAGTGTATATGTCTAAATAGCATTAATAGGAAAGGTAGAAAGAATCGTTCAATTCTTTTTGCTATTCAATTTTTCTTGATTCTGGAATTTTTCCCTTTCTTAAGAAAATTAATCTACATAAGTTATTTTAAATTTTTTTAATTTTAGTTTTTTGTTCCTCCTTGGACAAAAACTGGATTCTTGTTAACAGATTTTTTGTTCTTAATATAATTGTAAAATTGTAAAAACTACACGGAAAGCTTTCAAATACCGACGGTATTCGTATTTCTCCGCACTATCGTCTTGTCAATTATTTTCAGTCGTGAGTGATTTTTCTCCTATATATTTGTTTGTTATTTTATCTTTTTTGTTACCCCGCATTTTTTATGATTGTAAAGAGTGAGTAAAAATTTGATAATTTTGGTTTTAGGTCAACTTTGCCAAATGTAACCAAATTGTAATTTGCTCAGTTTGGTGAGCTGGACATTTTTTTTAACCGTAAATTTTCAAATTTATCGGTTAGTGAAGATTTAAAGCATTTTCCTGAAAAAAAACAATTAATAATGGAAGGTTAGAGCAGGAAGGTTACTAAAATTGCAAGTGGCAGCCCTCATAATTTGTAATTTGCCTCTGTTGAATTCCATTACCTTAACATTCCTCTAATAAAATAGTTTTCTCTTATTTCCATTCGCTAATTAGCTTTGGATTTCTGCCGAACGTCAAAATGAAAATGGAGCACGGAAAAGAGTGTATTATACGCAAGTGCCCTATATTCTAACGTTACAAGTATGGTCGGGTATCCCACTTCCTTCTGCTTATAAATGATGACGTTAGTGTGTTCTAAAAATTCAAGAAACTGAGGATAGACGAGCACAAGTCTGAAAGGTACGATAATATTATTTCAGCTGGACGTCTGTATTACATAAATTTTGTCTGTGCAACGGAGTTTAAGTCATAAAGTGTATTTCAAATTTGGCATTTTCCTTATTACTTGAACATGCTTATCTGGTATACCTTCAAAGGATAAGACCTTTAATATTTTTTTTGCATATGCCAGCTAATGATCTATAAAACTGAGAATGAAATGATTCAGACCCACGGTGAGCAATTAATATGAGCGTAAAAATTCAGTCAGCGAATGCCTCCTTTTCCTAAAATTAATGAAAAAAAAATTACGAAAAAGAAAATTTTCAAAAACAAATAAAGGCCCTAAGGGCTGGGAAGGATGTTATCAATTTCAAAACCATAGTTGTTTCACATTTGTACTAGTTTTAACAACAAAGCTCTTTTAAAGTTTTGATCGGAAACATTTGTGACAAATGGGACTTTAGTTATTTGACCATTGGACTGTTTTAAACAAAATGACTATCTCAAAATTTGAATCAAATGTTTTTGGGGAAAAGAGGGCGTTGATGGAGGAAGTTAGTTGCCTTCCAATTATTTTTGACGCGTAAAAAGGGCACGAGAGCTTCTGGTATCCAATTTTGCAGATTAAGAATCAAATATACCCTTTTTTTAATTAAAAACCTTATGTGTTATTAATTGGAATTTTGAATAAGTGACAGTCCTTGCTCTGGGGGCTGTTGGGGGTTTGTCAACCCCTGAGTTATAATTATTTGACTTTTAGACTATTTTGAACAGAATGGCTGTCTCAAAATTCTGATCGGATGCATCTCGGTGACGAACGACTTAAAAGGGGGGAAGGCGGGTTTATGCTTCAATCACTTTTGACTCTAAAAAAGTGAACTAAATTTTTAACTGTCAAAACCAAATGAGCCCCTTCCAAAGTTTATACAGCCACCACTTCCACACGAACCTTAGATGCTAATAATAGACAACTAGCATAGCTTATAGCCCTTGCCCCAGGGGATGGGATGGAGTGTCAACACTGGAGGCGTATATATTTTCACTTTGGACTATTTTGAACAACATGGTTATTTTAAAATTTTGATCAAATCCATTGGGGGAAAATGGTCCAAGAGAGGAGAGGGGGCTGGTAGCCATCTGACAACTTTTAACCCTTAAAAAGAGAACTTCAACTTTTAATTTCTAATTAAATGAGCCTCCTTCAAACTTTATACAACCACCTTTTCCGTAAGAAAAAACCTCATATGTTAGCAATTGGTACCTAGCACAACTTATTGCCCTTGTCCCAGGGACTAGGGGGTAACTAACCCCAGACGCACAGTTATTTTACTTTCAGACTATTCTGAATAAAATGGCTATCTAAAAATTTTGATTAAATCCATTTTGTGGAAAAAGTAAAAAGGAGGAGAGGGGTAGATAGTCGTCCGGTCACTTTTGACTCTTAGAAGAGAACTTCCACTTTTAATTTCTAATTAAAGAAGCATCTTCCAAACTTTATACAACCACCTCTTCCATAGGAAAAACTCATATGCAAACAATGGGCATCTGGCATAACTTATAGCCCTTGCCCCAGGGGCTAGGGGCTAGCCAACCCCGAAGGCATAGTTTTTTACCTTCGGACTATTTTGAGCAAAATGGGTATCACAAAATTTAGATTGGATCCATTTTTGAGGGAAGGGTTTAAGGAGGGGCTCCGGTTGCCCTCCGATTACTTTTTACTCTCAAAAGGAAACTAGAACTTTCAAATGCCAATGAAATGAGCCTCTTCTAAAGTTTATATGACCAGCCTTTCCATAAAATCCTTACATACCAGGGGAATATCTTACAACCCACGCCTCATACTCTGGAGGGTTATTTCAACCAGGAGGCATAATTATATGATCTTTGGACTGTTCGTAACAAAATCGTTCTATAAAAATTTCGATTGGGTGCATTTGGGGAATGGGGCGTGGTGGGAGAGTTGCTGTTCGATCTCTTTCGACTTCCAGTCAAATGAGTTTCTTCCAAAGTCAATACAACTACCTCTATTGTAAATACCGTATATGTATTCGGGTCAAAACTTTCCCCCAGGGCTCTAGGGGTTCGCATCATCCCCAGAGGCACTACTGTGTAATCATTGGACCTTTTTTGACAGAATAGCTATCTTAAAATTTGGATCGGATGCAATTGGGGAAAAGAGGGCGTGGGGGGGGGGGGGCTGGTCAACGTGCGAATACTTTTAACTATACAAAAATAAATTATACTTTTCAATTTCCGATCAAAAGAGCTTCCTCCAAAAATAATACGACCACCCTATCAATAAGAAATTTATATGCCCCAAGGTATAGCTGACAATCCTGACTCCTGGGCTCTGGAGGGTTTGGTTAACCCCAGAGGCACTGTTATATAATCTTAAAAGTATTTTGAACAAAATGAATATCTCAAAACTATGCTTAGATTCATTAGGGGGAAAAGACGATGATGGTGGCTAATTGCCTTCCGATCATTTTGGACTCTAAAATTGAGAACCAGAACTTTCAATTTCCAACCAGAAGACCCTCCTCCATGGTTTATGCAGCCACCTCTTCAATATAAACCTTATATGTCCCTGGGGTATAACTTACAAGACTTGCCCCCTGGCCACTTGGGGGTTTTGTCAGATTCCGGAGTTTTTGTTATCTGATTTTTGAACTACTCTGGACGAAATTGCTACCTCACAATTTTCACTGGGTGCATTTAGGAAAGATGGGATGCGGGGGAAAGGGTTAGTTGCCCATCGCTCACTTTTGGCTCCTAAAGAAAGCTTTATAGCTTACGATTCTAATCAAATGAGCCCCCTTCAAAGTTATACAACCACTTCTTCCATATGAAGTGCCTCTGAGAAAAACAATAGTAAAACAATGAAGCCTTTTGATCTTTACCCTAGGCAACGGAGAATAATACACTATTATTCTCTTAATCTAAAATTTTCAGCAACATCTCATAAAATTGAAACATCACTTTTTGGGTAATTTACAGTAATCTAAATGTTTCACATTTAATTTTTTTTCAAATAGATATTCTTTTATTTTTTAGATGACATATTCTTTAAGAATATTTGTCCCTGTTAATTTAAAATAAAAACTGTCTATTTAAGGTTATTATGTATAATTTATTTTTCATAGCTATCAATATACTCATAGGAAGGCGTCAGAAGTAAGCTTAAAATTATTTCTTAAACAGTTACAATTCACTTTACATTCACATTTAGCTAAACTTTCAGAAAGGCCATCTAAGGATGAAGCCATAAAACGGAATGGTGGGTTCCATTTACAGTTACTGTTTTGTGAAATGATATAATACACCCCGCTGAATCAAAAATACTGTTATTAGCTAATAATTCTTTAAGAAATAAATAAGAGTCATATTTTGAGAGATTATGCTTACAATTGGAGTAAGTTAAGAAATTTTAAAGTTTTTATTATATTCTGTGTGATTAAACCCATGGATATTACCAGTCATATGGTCGTGACCTAAATAAAAAATTTTATCTACTATTTCTTTTTCACAAATATAACAGCTTTTATTCGTTTTATTATTCCTACTACGGTTGATCATAAAATCTAGCGACAGTATGCATGTGAAATGGGCACTGTTTGCTTGTAATTTTGAGTTTCAGTATAAGATTATTCTAAACGAAAAAGAATTTATATTTCCAAGGAATACTGCTATGAACATTGGGAAAAAAAAAAGTTAATTATGATCGCAAGACAGATTAGTTACGAAAAACTTTGAAATAAACGCCAGAAACATTTTTCTGTAATAAAAAAGAATATATTGACACGCTGCATGCTTATCCAGACTTAGTCTAAATGAAAGTTGATTAGAGATTAACTCCTAACCTCCTTCCTCCATACCTCTTTTGATTCTTATTTGAATAATAGTGGAGAGTTAGACAACTTATGCATTGAAAGTTGATTATCTTAGGCTCCTACCAATAAGGGTTTTCTGCGTCGTAATTATTACAGTGATGCATACAGAGAGTACTTCTGGATTAAAGTCTGGCACGATTTTGTTTTTTACTTCACTTTTGTATACTGCAGACAGACATTGAAAATGATAAATAGACACGCTTTACTAGTAGGAACATCAGTAAGGAACGTCTGAAGATCAAGTGCTTCATCTAACTTTTGAAGATCTACGGCCTGATGAAGATCTGCAATCCTTCAAAATAGCGACAAAGAAAAAGAAATCTGAGTCTGAATTTCGTATCAGAGTGATTTATTACAATCATGGATATTTTTCTAATTTTATTCTCAAAACATATAATTTATTAGTAAATAAATAGAATATCCGTTATTATAATAAATGCTTAGCCGTAAATCATATGTGCCAAGGAAACTTAAGAGAAATTAAATAAATTATTCACTTTCTTTAGGATGAATATCTCAATAAAAATTCAAATTCAAATTCCTTACCTCGTTAATTATAAGGTGTCCTTTGATTTTAATAACATAGTCCTATCGGTGAGAAAAATGTCTTTCACAGGTTACTTTTTAATGTTTACCCACATTAATTTCGTGGTTCTTTTACCATTCAGACTAAACCTTACTTATTTAGTTATTTGGCTACCATTTAATGTTCTCTATTTGTAAAGTGAGTAAGCAGAAAAATAATAATTTAAGTGATACCAATAGTTGAATTTGAAAAAGGAAGAGAGAGTTGATCAAACAGATTCTATATACCAGTTCTTCATTATAACCAACTGAAATAGAGATAAATTTGGATTACAGTCTAATAAAACTGCAATTTGTGACCTTGCCTTTTTAATAACAAGATGAATATAGCAACCCCTATGTAAAATTTCAACTTCGTATTGAAATTTTTTAGCCCTTCTTGTGTCGTTGCATAATGCTAGATAGCACTGGAGTTACTCTTTTTCATGATAATCCGGACTTGCTAATGTACACTGTACACAGAGTCCGATAAAACCCTAGGCCTACAAAAGAAAAGATTCAATGAGAAAACATATCCGGCGATTTTACAATTTGTATGTATTGCTCTAACTATGTTGGTTACTTTTCATTTACTTTGTTAAGATTAAGGTAAAGTTTCTTCATGGGTAATTTTTAGATATAATTTTCTATTGTTTAGTTTGTCACAAGCTGTTTAAACTGGAAACAGTGGTAAAATTCTAGTTTAGTGACTTCTTGCTATCTCGGAAAGGGGTTAGGTAAGGAAAAATTAAACTTTTAGGGATCGGTCTACAGGCTAAAGTATGGGTCAATGTTGGTATTACTGAGCAATTGCTTGGGGTCATGAAACTATTGTTAATAGACGCATTTCGACGTTTGAACATCTTTTCTCTCTTGCAAAACTACCGTAAACTCACCATTATGGAGTTCTTATATATTTGCACATTAGGGGGGGGGGGGGGTTAAAGCATAGCATATATTAAATACAGCAATGGTTAATTTACATATTTAATATATGTTATGCTTTACCCCACCCCCTTAATGTTCCAATATATAGCCCAAATTTGTTTCTAAAGTATTACAGATTTGTGATTTCAAATATCTGATCAACAATAACAGAAATGATTGCAATTCTATATGTATAAATAGCCTACAAGAATATTTGGGCTGGAATAACTCCATAATGGTGAGTTTGTGGTAGTTTTGCAAGAGAAAAAAGATGTTCAAAAAGTCAAAATGCATCTATTAACAATAGTTTCATGACCCCAGAACAATTGTTCCAGTAATACCAACATTGACCAAAGTTTATCCTGGGAATTTATTTTGAAGTACCTACCTCTGCTCCCTCTCCCTCTAGACAGTCCTGACCTATGATGACCTTTAAAAATATGTGTGTTATAAGAGTGAAACCTTGCTAAATAGATCTTCTGCTTGAATGAAGTACAACAAAATTGTTTTCAGCCTCACAACTTTGCTCAATCCCAATTTATAAGGTTTTAAAGATAGGCTTATGCAAATACATTTCCTAAATTTTGAAAAAAATGGTAAAAGTCTAGTTGATTGACTCTTGGCTATCTCTGAAAGAGGTTAGGTTAGGAAAATGAAACTTTCAGGTATAAGTCTTAAGGCTAAAGTATGTCCCTGGATAATATTTTGAAGCACCCAGCTCTACTCCTTCTCTCTTTAGAGGGCCTTGACCTTTGATGACCTTTAAAAATATGTGTGTTATAAAAGTGAAACTTTGCAAAATAGATCTTCTGCTTAATTGAAGTACAACAAAATTGTTTTCAGCTTCATAACTTTGCTCAATTCCATTTTACAAGGTTTTAAAGATAGGCTATGCAAATAGCCTACATTTCCTAATTTTTTGAAAAAAAAAAACACATTGACATGGCTCAAAATTTTACTCAAATAACAGGAATTGCATTTTCAGAACCAAAGGCAGAGAATAGGCACCTGGTAACTGAAAATTAAGGTAAAATGTTGTTTGTCAAAATTTCAATATGTGTAGACCTGTCATCTAGGCAAATTTCAGGGCCCTCTAGAGAGAGGAGTGGAGGCGTGTACTTAAAATATCTACCTGGGATGTACTCTAGCCTGTAGACCCATCCCTGAAAGTTTCATTTTCCTAACCTAGCCCCTTTTCAAGATAGCAAGAAGTCACTAAACTAGAATTTTACCTAGTTTTGTTGTACTTTATTCAAACAGAAGATCTATTTTGTAAGGTTTCACTTTTATAACACATATTTTAAAGGTCATCAAAGGCCAGGACCCTCTAGAGGGAGAGGTAGTGGAGGTAGGTGGGCTACTTCAAAAAACCTTCCTGGGACATACTTTAGCCTGTAGACCCATCCCTGAAAGTTTCATTTTCCTAACCTAAGGACAAAAAAACAGGATAGGCCTAGTCTATAATAAATATAGAATACAAATCTTGCCCTGCTGCCTGCAGGGCTCATGGACTAATATGCTTTACCCTGTAAATAATGTTACCTGTAAGCAAGCCCACTTTATGTATTTTTAGTTTGTCCCATGGAGTTGGAGGGTCAACCAGAAATGGATACACTTCTCTAATAATGACAAAGGAACAATATGCAATCATCAGGATCTTGCTATATGCAGCAATATGCATTTTA
The DNA here is from genome assembly GCF_032884065.1 of Artemia franciscana. Classification (NCBI taxonomy): domain Eukaryota; kingdom Metazoa; phylum Arthropoda; class Branchiopoda; order Anostraca; family Artemiidae; genus Artemia; species Artemia franciscana. The sequence continues at coordinate 27,381,545 of NC_088865.1, read as the reverse complement.
GACAGCTTGTGACAAAACTAAACATTTACTCAAGTCTATTAATTTTTCATAGCTCAATTTGTACATCACTGATTGTGCCTTATTCACTGTTTCACAATTCCTCCAGGACATTACTATGAAACTAGCCTATACAGCTTAAATTTTGAAGTTCAATTCACAAGTTATCATGGCCTAATGTTAGCTAACTTAGCCATAGCCTATTCAGCAGTAAGAATCATGGAATATGAGCTTAGAATTGGGGCTGCTGAGAAGGATAAAGGATAAAGATCCTCCAGAGCCATTGCTGGCGCATAGGGCATCAAATCAATGTTTACTCTGCTGAGAAGGAAATCTGTTATGAAAACAATTCTCACTTCAGAATATGTAAAATAATTATAGTTAACATATTTTGATGCTGATTTTGCAATAGGCTGCTTTACCCTTCCCCCTTCAATACATAAATATTTAGCCCAAATTATGTTAAATTGTATGTTAAAATATATTTACTGATTTTTGAAACCTCATAAATGGGGCTTGAGCAAAGTTGAAAACAGTTTTCTTGTACTTAATTTAAGCAGCAGATCTATTTGGAAAGTTTCAATTTATAACACAAACACTTTTAAAGGTTGTCAGAGGTCAGGGCCATCTATAGAGTAAAAGAGTAGAGGTAGATACTTCAAAATACCTTCTCAGAACATGCTTTAGTCTATAGACCCATTGCAGAAAGTTTCATTTTCCTAAACTAACCTTTTAGCCTCCAAGATACAAAAAAGTAGCTAAACTAGAATTTTACCCAAATTAGTCTATATATTTTACTTGTGTTTTTATTTCTTTTTTTTGCAGCATTGATTCAATTTATATTAACACAGGTTTTAACTACAGTGACACACAGCAAAATATATAGGAAAAATAATTTGGACTATATATATTTGCACATCAGAGGGGGGGGGGGTATGGTAAAGCATAACCCAAATTCTATAATTTTATGCTAATGAAACAAGATTGATGCAGCAAAATGCATAGGAAATATGTGATTTAGACTCTAGCTTATATATGCACATTGGGAGATGGGGGCTAGGGGTAAAGTATAGTAGAGTTGCTTTCATAATTTAACCACTATTCTTCTGCATGTCATGAAGTAAGCTATGAATTGTTTTTTCAATATATTTTTTTCTCAACAGACCCTTAATTCTAGGTTTATAACCTTGTGAATTATAATTGAGTAGAGATAAAAGGATGTCAAGACATTTTTTTTTCAAGCATATTTGAATATTATGTCTAATTTTTCAAGGTTTTACTTGTACAATAAGATGCCCTAGTCAGCCCATTAATTCACTGTTTAACAACTAAGTCATTGTAAAATCTCTGTTGTTCCACCTAGGAAGTGAATTGTTTCTCTAGTGGATATGTCAAAATCTTCTTAACAAGTATATGATAGCTTGTGTAATTCAACCATGTACAACTCTTGCAATTTCAAACTTACTGATTGACAGCAGTGGAGCCTAATCTTGGCCACACATTTGAGAGAGAGAGAGAGTGTGTGACACATAGTGTCAGACAGACACTTATCAGATTAAAAAAAACTGATCATCAACTAAAAAACTGAGTCAATACAGCAAATTCACTGATTAATAATGTTTACAAGTTCAGGAATGAAACTTCCTGTATCTCTTGTGGATTGGTGGGAGAGGTTGAAGGTAGGGGACTTTCTGGGAGTTGGTTCTTTGAGGTCAGGATCTTTAAGGTTGAAAGGGTGGGGAAAATAAATCTTGGAAACCAGGGTTTATCATGGCTTATTGCCAAACTGGGTACACATGAGGGTTCTTCTCTCTGATAGGGCAGTGAGCTGGCATTTCTACTTTGATTTAGCCAAAAAAGGGTCATTTATTGGTTTTTCAGAGTTAATTCCCATCTAAGTGCACCCCCTACCTAAAGTCTGGATTCAGCCCTGAAAAGTTTGTAGATTTCCTTGTATTTTTCGTTCAAATTATTAGTATTTTGTATTAAAAATCAATAGTCTATGAGGAACAAGTACAAAAAACATGAACCAACAAAATTAATAAACCATCAGATGTAGTCAAGGGCTCTATCCAGGCTTTAATGGGAGGTGTTGTACTCAAGACTTGCTCCCATTGTTATAATTATGTTGTGCCATGGTCTCTTATGAGTGATCTTATGGACCTTAACTTGACTGCAAGATCCCCTCCTCAGAAGCTAGCTAGGCTAACTCAAGGCAAATATCCTGCTGAGTCTTGAGAGAGGAAAAACTTGGTTATCACTAGATTAAATTTATTTGCTCAAAGAATACAAACACAATTGTAGCTTAATCAGAAGCTAGCTAGTCTTACTCAAGGCAAATATCCTGCTGAGTCTTGAGAGAGGAAAAAACTTGGTTATCACTAGATTAAATTTATTTGCTCAAAGAATGCAAACAAGATTATAGCTTGCCTAAAGATTTAGAGGTAAACAAAATAAACAATTATTCAATAAATAATACTTCCATGCAAAACAATCTGTTGTCTGTTGTCAAAACAATGGTCTGTCCAAAATCCAATAAATTTAACTTATAATTAACAAGAGCTATGAATATGAAGAGGCTCTGTTTTAGTCTTGGCCCCCTGTTTTATATCTTACTCTCAAACCATATTTTTTGGCTCTGAAGTTTTACCCACAATCTATCTGGTATTTTGTCTATCTGATGTAAATGCTCTGTTTACACAAACATCAGTGTTATTACTATAGTCTTGTATCACTATGGCTTACTTAATTCAGCAAATTATTTATGGCCAATAGAAGGAGTCATTTTCTGTTTAAAAGTCTTGTATATTAAGATGAAAAGAGAGACCACTTTCCCCAATTGGACCATGATCAAAGGAAACTATTGACTTAGGCTATGAATTTGAAACTTGTCTATTGCAGTAAGGCATTTTTTTTGTTTTTTTGTTTAATGTATCACCTGTATTCATGTCTACAGAAAACGTCACTGTTGCATATGCATTGAATTTATTGCAATAGACAAGGTAATTGCAATGATACATGAATGAAAACCCTTGTCACAAAATAACTTCAACAGTTGTTACAGCAAATCTTTACTTTTCATCCCTACTGAAAAAAGAGTTAATGATTGCCATACCACGTAAATACTACTTAGAAAAATTGCACTTCAGTTATGAAAGTACACCATAATTCTTGTTGTAAAAAACCTCATTAATAGACTTAAAATCAAATGTTGATTGGTTAACTAGAGATGAATTCATTCTGTTATTGTAATTATTTGAAGGAAATTTCACTTCAGCAATGGAAAATCACCATATTTTTTTTTCTTTTATTTACAGTGGGAAGCTGATTGGTTAATCAGCTTATACCATTATTTAAAAATTAATTGGTATTATTCTTAGCCACCTGTTAGTCAGCTTGTTAAAGATTGTGTTTAATCAGCGTTACACAAGTGGTATATTAAAGCTATAAGATTTACTTGGGATTTTCTTGTTTTGAGTATAATTCTGCAGTTACCTTGTAGCATGTGAAACTTGAGAGTTGGTGCTGCTTCAATAGCATACCATAGTTTTGTTTCATACAGAATTTCACTAATATTTTTAGTTATGATTGGAATATTAAGTGGGAATGGAGTTCCCTAGAATTTGGAAGCCCCTGAGGACTGAGGGTGTATGAGTCCATCACACCATAAAAGTTTTTAAAAATAAAAAGTTGAAATTTTTTCTGGCGAAAGTTCTTGGAAAGAACTGAGATAAGAGAAAATAGCATTTTATGTTTCCATTTATTACACATGTTGTATACCACATGATGAGCATATCCTTGCATACATTTACTTTATTCCAGTTGACAAGGTAATATGTAATGTGGAGGGAATGAAGACACTCATAGTGCAAAATCAATCAAGTATTTCTTAAAAAAGGAGTTTTTCCATAAAACTAGGAGCACAGTGTTTTCCAAACCACATAACTATTTATTGAAGGAAATTTCACTTTAGTATTTAAAGACACCATAATTCTGTTGTGTGACATTTATTTGCATCCACTGGTTGCATATGCAGTGGCAACTATGGCTGAACTGAACCTTAGCTCATCTGTGGTTTGGATTAAAAAGTTTCTGTATCTGTACTACTATGCTAGATTCACCTTATTGTTTAGAAACAAAGATACTCATCCTTTGTGTATTCATTTGTATTGCTTAAAACAGCACTTAGCATAATTGTATGCACCTCCAAAAGGTCAGGAAAATATGACCAATCACCTTTTGTCCTGAGATAGTTGTTTTGATTTTTGCTCTTCAGTGGAATAGTGAAAATGCTAAATACTTTTTTTTTATGAGAATGAAAACATTATCAACTTCTGTTTATATTTTGATTAAAATTGGTTTTAGCATAATGAATGAACTTGCCAAACATGTAATTGTATTGAGTATCAAAGTACTAGAATTGTTGACCCTAGGCCTTGTTTCAATGTCTGGTTAGCTTTTTCAGCCAATCAAAATCACGCAATGATTTTTAACGTATGATTTCAATTGGTTGGAAATGTTAATCACTGATAAGAATGAGTATATAAACAAAGTTTGGCCACTTGATAAACTATTGTTTTTACAAATGGTGCTTAGATAGTATTTTCAAAATTATGATTCTAAATGATACATGCTGCACTTAGTTTGGGGATCAGATAACCAGGGTTGGATGTAGTGCTGACATAGTGCTACTTTTTATTTTACTACAATTAGGTGGTTTTTCACAAATGTTATTTTTAATCCTGCTCTTAAACCCTGAAACAAAACAGAAACCCTGTTTGCATGTGCAGTATTAAAACAGGAATACCAAGTTGTAAATATTCCGTGTTTGTCCTTACTCTTATTCCTAAATTGACCTCCCACTCTTTCATCAAACTTTGCAAAAAATGCAATTTATTTTGAAATGATGTGTACACATGCTGTGTTTGATCAACCATGATGCTAGAATTGTATTACTACTGATTTTTATTAGTTCATGTTGCTTGTCCCTTTACCTGAGAATAATATTACTTAGTACGTTTTTTGTTCCAGGATATGTATGCTGACTAACAAGTTAGAAATAGAAGTACATTTGATGGAATCATGGTAAGTTTGTGTCTTGTTTTAGTTTTTCTATGCTATCATGTAAATTGCAGTGCTCCCTTAATTTATATATACATATATTTATATATATATATATATGTATATATATATATATATGTATATATATATATGTATATATATATATATATATATATATATATATATATATATATATATATATATATATATTGATTATGTTGAAATTTAATGCTAGAAGATAATTGAAAGTTCTTAAGCCGAACTGGCCAGACATGACAATGAACAATCAAGAGAGATAAAACTCTTCAATAAGAAAACTTCAAACGAGACGATGGCCAGTAGAATTAAAAGACTAAAACAACGCGGATATTTCACCTGTATAAAACAAGGCGTCTTCAGCACAAGATAGAAAATTAAAAGAAAACTAATCTAAAAACAAATAAAAACCACCATCAAATATAATAAATACAATTGTCGCTACTTATCCACGTAGGGAAAAGCAGCTATGCGAGTTACTTCAATGAGAATCAAAGAGCAACTGAGGAAAAATTTATGAAAATTGAAACTTAGTTAATTATTCTGTTGCGAAATAATCCTCTTGTAAGCTAACATTGAAGCAACTCTTTTTGGTCTAATGGGTAATCTTGTCCCCTGGTGATTGGTTACGAATACCATCTTAAGAAGAAAGATACCTAGTATCTTTTTTAAAAGGTACTCAAAGTACCTAGTGGTTTCTTAAATTTTACTTAACCCCCTTTATAAGAGTGATTGTGGTATTTATGGAGAGATTAGCTTGATTATTGTAAATAACACATACATATACGTGTATAAATGTTTTTAAAAACCAGTGACCATATAAACAAATACAACAAAATATATAAAAAAGTTTAACAAATCAAACAGTAGCACTCAAGAATTTGAAATCGTAACTTCCATGTCTCTAAAATATTCTCTATAAAACCTTCCACGGTTTTATACACTAGAAGAGGTCTCCAAGATACATGGGAGCCTTGGTGCATCCCCCCAAAAAACATAGATAGAACAAGCACCCCCTCATATACATAGTACATAGCACATAATATGATAATGTATCATTTTAATAAATATAGATAATGCATCTTTTTTATACTTTTGTTAAGCGTTAAAAGAGGAAAACTGAGCCTTGTCTCGGAGAACAAAAATACTCTTGATGTTTCTAATCTTCCCTAAGAATTATCTGAACCCTCCTCCCTTCCTAACAGTCATGGTTGTGTTCTCATGTTCTGTTTACTAGGCCATGACTTGTACCGATTGAGATGCTTGTTTTTTTTACATGGCATTATTGATGTCTATAAGGAGTAATAATAGAACTGGTCGTCGTTAAACTAAATAATTTCAAGAAATGAGGACTTATCCTACCCAGATAGGGATAATCCATCCTTTACAAACCCAAATTGGGTTGAATACATTTAATATTTAAAGCTAAAAGTTGCGTTATTACAAAGGTGCCGTTATATTTCTAAATAAAAATGCTAACAAAAGGATTTGGTACTTAAAAGTATGATTTTTATTTAAAGTACTTAGGTGATCTATATTTCTGCTGGCCTACATCAAGGTTGGGTAAAATCTGTTGTACTGTTTAATTACTATATCATAAATTGAATACAGCAACCGAGGGTACTAAAGTTTAACCTACTAATATGATGCATATTGACAAGCATATGCCTGAATAATTTCATGTTGCAAATTTATCTCACTGATTGTATTTGACGCTCATTTTAAACGGGTTAAGACTTCTTTTAAAGACTGTATATTTGTTTTTGTCTTTTAGGTGCAACTCCATCTGAGAAATTTTAAGTAGACCTGCTACGAAAAAGTGTCGCCACTGAACAAAGTATTCAATTGGTTTTTAATGCGTACTTCAAGGCTCAGACTCGTGACTTTTTGAAGACTATCGACCCAGTGGATTTCCAGGGAGGATGGCGAATCTCCATAATGTAAGTGTTGAATAATTATTAGAATGCCGCACATCGAAATTAATGTGCATAGAATTTGTTTGGATGCCACCAAGGGTCATTGTAGTTAACCAGTTAAGACATGAACGATAAATACTGGCTTGTCCACCCTTTATCTATGTGATTTATGCCCTTTTCCTTTCTTGGAATGCTATAAAACGGTTAAGATTTATGATTCCTACAATTGGGCAGTGCCGTACGGAAATTCCCATCTTTTGCCAATAAATCTTAAACAAACTCGTTGATTTTTCATACAATATTGCATCGTCTTTAGACTAGTTAACAAGATTTGTGCTATCACTTTACTTTATCTATGCATCATATTAAGTATTGGTATAGACATCCTTTCTAGTCCCATTCAGAAACCACAGCGAGAAATCCTTCATCCCCCCCCTCGACCAGGTACGCATAAAGGTTTTTGGGCCAGGTTTTAGAAGCTTTATATTTTTATTTGAAATATTCTAATTACCCCTCCCCCTCCCTTCTTGTAAAAAGTTTGGTAGTCGTGGCTGTCCCCAGACGCACAATTCAAGGACTTTTTATTTATTCATTCTTTTTTTTTGTCAGAAGAAGAAATAAGTACTTCATTTACCTCTAGTCATCGGAGAGTAATATTTTGTAGTCTTAAAGTGTTAAAGCTAGTAATTCAAGTGTAACTATTACGTAGCTATAGTTCAAGAATTGTTGGCATTTATTCAATTCTCTTATTTTTTTTAAATTCTCTTATTTTTTTTTATTTCGTTCTCTTATTGAATCTCTTATCAATATATTATTCCGTTTTCTGTAATGATGATTTGTCCTGTCATAGCTTGATGCTGAAAGTTTGGCTGCGTTCGTTCTGATTCTGCATTTGAAATGCTTCTGGTTTCAGTTGTTTTTTTAAATTTAACTCTATTTCTTTTTATTATTTAAGATTTCGTCATTTATATTTGTGATGTTGTTACAATACATATTGGTACAACTACAAACCCTTTGATCGGATTGCTTTTTTACCAGACAAATTTGGTATGGAGATGGACTAAGAACGTTAAAAAGAATTCACTCTTCAACTTTCAGGTAAGGCCAACTTGCAATGCTACGGAAATATTTTCTTCTTAGTTTATGCTCATCAAATATACATAATTTCACCTATTATTTGAATCTCTATAGTAGATTCAATTCCTTAAATGAATGCATTCAATATGATTAATTTCTGTTATGAAAAGGGCGAGATTATTAGCAGGTTCAACAGGGAAGGTCGAGCATTTAAACAGAGTTTCTTTGGTCTTTCTCCTGTCCCTTAAATATGTAATCTTTACGATTTCTTTCTAATTTTTTTTTTCGTACAATTAATATTCTTCTTAGGTTAATATGAACATACCCCTCTCCCCTCCTCACTCACAGAAATCGGGGTTAAATGCCCAATTAAAGCTAGTTAATCGTTTTAAATAGTTTTGTGTTTATTGGTATACATTTTGCCACTTTTCACTGCTTTACAATTAAGATTATTCTTAATGTGTTCGATAGAGCCTTTTTTCAATATTGTACGGCATTTGATTCAAATTGAGCACCCCTTATTACCACAGTTTTAGACGGTATATACAAATTTACAGTATGATGATGCTTCTTCATAGAATATTAATTATTTCTTAGGACTAGAATATAGAATTTGCGTAATTCTTTATCTTGCATGAAAAAGAAGCAATTCTGGGCTCCTAAAATGTTTTTGGATACAATTCCTATATGATGATCGGAATTCAAAAAATGGTGTATTCTCACTCTTCTATTTGACAACATGCTAATGTGAATCCAATTCATGTTTGACATATGGAATAGGGATAGTAACATCGAACCGTAAATGAAATTTGTTGTCAGAAAAGAAGTAATAGTGAGAATAACTATGAGGCCCAGGAGAAAGCAAATCCTATAAAATCGATGATACTTTCATGCATTAATAGGAAGGATGCATTGGATTCGCGCATATTATAATCAACACCTGCTAAACTCCTTATTTGAAATTATTCATTCGCGTAAGTTGGGGTCATTTCCGTGAAATGTCTTTTGAAAAACTAAAATATTTGATAAAAATATATCTTAAGATCCTCAGTTTGAAAAGCTATGACAAGTTTGGATATATTTGTGGATTTATCTGCTGGAAATAAGAAACTTCTCACAAATTTGGGCCCTCGCCTGGCGCCAGTACGGGTCGTGCTTTCTTGGAGACTGCAACTCTTTGTTATTTCTAAAATTTGTATTGGCGATTTGACAAATGGATTGTGTGCAATTTTAAGAATATCCTATAGATTTTTAAATTCAATGTATATACTTTTGCATATTTTCTTTTAAAATCCAATATTAATTTTTTTGCCAGCTTTGTATCTGTTTGTTTATCTTTTACTTAGCTTTTTCCAGTAGCAATGCACGGGAATAAGTTGAGTCCTAAGTTGTCTTCCACTTTTTGTTTTTCTAAACTTTCACTTGTTAAATCGAACTTTCAATTTATTTGTTATTATTTGGTAGATTTATTTTCTTGGAAAGAAATTATCAACTTTTTACATTTGCAATTAAATAAAAAAACTATTTTTTTTAACTGAAAGTAAGGAGCGACATTAAAACTTAAAACGAACAGAAATTATTCAGTGTATGAAAGGCGCTGTTCCCTTCTCAACGCCCCACTCTTTACGCTAAAGTTTGACTCTATCTCAATTCTACTTTATTAAACAGTAAAAAACTCTCATAAAAAACAAGTTTTTTTAACCGAAAGTAAGGAGCGACATTAAAACTTAAAATGAACAGAAATTACTTCGTATATGAAAGGGGCTGTTCCCTCCTCAACGCCCCGCTATTTACGCTAAAGTTTGACACTTTCTCTCAACTCTACTTTTTAAAACTGTAAAAAACTTTAGCGTAAAGAGCGGGGCGTTGAGGAGGGACCAGCCCCTTTCATATACGAAGTAATTTCTGTCCGTTTTAAGTTTTTATGTCGCTCCTTACTTTCAGTTTAAAAAAACTTGTTTTTTTATTTGATTTCTGAACGTTTTTGAATTTATACATATTTTGATTTCGGCTCTCGCAGATAAATAATTAAAACGAAATTTGTATATTTATTTTTTTGGCTAAATGGCTTTCTCATAGTTTTATCGAATGATTTTGGGAAAAAAGGAGCCGTGGAGGAGGCCTAGTTGCCCCCCCCCCCAGTTCTTTGGTTACTTAAAAAGGCAACTAGAACATTTAATTTTTTACAAACGTTTTTATTAGTAAAAGATATAAGTAACGTACGAATTAGCTTACGTAACGAACCTTTGTATTCGTATGTTTTTATTACGTATATGAGGGGGCTTACCCCTCAGTAGTACCTCGCTCTTTACAACAAAGCTTAAGTTTTGTCCAAATTCCTTAAGAATGACCCCTGAATCGGAAAGGCCGTATAATAAATAGTTGAAATTACTAAAAATAATTTAGCGTAAAGAGTGAGGTAATGAGGAGGGGACGAATCCCATCATACGCGTAGTAATTTTTGTTCGTTTTAATGCTGCTCCTTACTTTCATATAAAAAAACTTTTTCATATCTATTTTTTTAATGTTTTTTAAATAATGCTAAAAAATCCTGCGCTCCCTTCATGGAAATTTTCTTCCCCCATGAAAAATTACTCCATGGAAAGTTGCCCCAACATATCCCCCTCTTCTCAATAACCCCCCCTCCAACCAAAAAAATCCCTCTGAAAACGTCTGTACACTTCCCAATAACCATTACTATATGTAAGCACAGGTAAAAGTTTGTAACTTGTAGCCCCTCCCACGGGGACTGTGGGGGAGTAAGTCGTCCTCAGAGACATGGTTATAAGGTTTTTCGACTATGCTGAATAAAATGGATATCTCAGAATGTTGATCCGATGACTTAAGGAAAATGATTAGCGTGGGAGGGGGCCTAGGTGCCCTCCAATTTTTTGGTCACTTAAAAAGGGCACTAGAACTTTTTATTTCCGTTAGAATGAACCCTCTTACGACATTCTAGGACCACTGGGTCGATACGATCACCCCTGGAAAAAAATAAAAATAAACATGCATCCGTGATCTGCCTTCTGGCAAAAAATACACAATTCCACATTTTTGTAGATAGGAGCTTGAAACTTCTACAGTATGGTTCTCGGATACGCTGAATCTGATGGTGTGATTTTCGTTAAGATTCTATGACTTTTAGGGGGTGTTACCCCCTATTTTCTAAAGTAAGGCAAATTTTCTCAGGCTCGTAACTTTTGATGGGTAAGAATAAACTTGATTAAACTTATATATTTAAAATCAGCATTAAAATGCGATTCTTTTGATGCAGCTATTGCTAATAAAATTACGTTTTTTAGAGTTTTGGTTACTGTTGAGTCGGGTCGCTCCTTACTACAGATCGTTACCACGAACTGTTTGAACCGAAAAATTGGAGGGCAACTAGGCCTCCTCCCCCACCCCTTTTTTCTCAAAATCGAATAAAAAAAAAACTCTTGGAACTAGAAATTTTAGTTTTTGACAAATGTTTTTATTAGTAAGAAATATACGTATATATTCGTTTATTTATTATGGATATGAGGGGGTTTGTCCCCTCTTTAATACCTTGCTCTTTACACTAAAGTTTAAATTTTGTCCCAATTCTTTAAGAATTACCTCTGAATCAGAAAGGCCGTAGAATAAATAGTTGAAGTTACTAAGAACACATTAGAGAAAGAGCGAGGTAATAAGGAGGAGAAGAACCCCTCGTATGCCTCTGTTCGTTTTAAGTTTTAATGCTGCTCCTTACTTTCAGTTGAAAAAACTTTTCATATTTATTTTTTCATTGTTTTTATGGCACTTTATATTAACCAAGTGACATATAGCAATCGCAAATTCTGTCGGTCCCGGTTTTACTACTTTAGGCACTTCCAGGTAAGCTAGGACGATGAAATTTGGCAGGCGTATCAGGGACCGGACCAGATTAAATTAGAAATAGTCGTTTTCCCGATTTGACCATCTGGGGGGGGAGTGGGGGCCCGTTAATTCGGAAAAAAAGAAAAATATAAGTATTTTTAACTTGCGAACGGTTGATCAGATCTTAATGAAATTTGATGTTTGGAAGAATATCGTTTCTCAGAGCTGTTGTTTTAAATCCCGACAGGATCTGGTGACATTGGGGGGGGAGTTGGGAGGGGGAAACCTAAAATCTTGGAAAACACTTAGAGTGGAGGGATAGGGATGAAACTTGGTGGGGAAAACAAGAACAAGTCCTAGATACTTGATTGACATAACCGGAACAGATCCGCTCTCTTTGGGGTAGTTAGGGGGGGGGGTAATTCTGAAAAATTATAAAAAATGCGGTATTTTTAACTTACGAACGGGAGATCGGATCTCAATGAAATTTGATAATTCTGAAAAATTAGAAAAAATGACGTATTTTTAACTTACGAAGAAGTGATCGGATCTTCATGAAACTTCATATTTAGAAGGATCTCGTAACTCAGATCTCTTATTTTAAATCTCAACCGGATCCAGCGTAATTGGGGGGGTAGTTCGGGGGACCGGAAATCTTAGAAAATACTTAAAGTTGTGAGGTCCGAATGAAACTGGATGGGAAGAATAAAAACATGTCTAAGTTACATGACTGACATAACCGGACCGGATCTGCTCTCTTTGGTGGAGTTGGGCGGGGGGGTAATTTTGAAAATTGAGGTATTTGTAACTTACGAAAGGGTGACCAGATCTTAATGAAATTTGATATTTAGAAGGATCTTGTGCTTTAAAGCTCTAATGTTTAAATTCCGACCAGATCCCGTGACATTGGGGGAAGTTGGAGGGGGAAACCGGATTTCTTGGAAAACGGGAATTTTGTCTTACGAATAGGTGATCGGATCTCAATGAAATTTGATATTTAGAAGGATCTTGTGCTTTAAAGCTCTAATTTTCAAATCCCGACCAGATCTTTGACATTGGGGGGAGTTGGATGGGGAAATCTTGGAAAACACTTGGAGTGGAGGTATCGGGATTAAGCATCGGCACTGTTTCTGTTTTCTGCTTCTGTTTTTTCTTACCTGTTTCTGTTTCTGTTTTTACAAAAAACAGAACTGAAAACAGAAACAGGCTACCTGTTTTTGTTTGACCTGTTTCTGTTTCTGTTCTGTTTTTTTTTTCATCTGTTTTTTTCCGTTTCTGTTTTTTTTTTATCTATTTTCTGTTTTTTTTCTTTTTTTTTTTTTTTGAATGCCGCGCTATCTAGCGGGTATGATACCGAAATCGTCCTTTGTCAACAAGAAGAGTAATTTCTTTGATATTCAGGTGAAATCATAGCGACATCTAAACTAGAAGCTCGATTTCCTTGCTAACCTTCGTCTAATTTTGTGTGCTGGAGCAAGCATCCTAAAGGTAAAAATTATGAATAGTTAAATTAGACCAGCCATGCTAGTCTATTTGAACTTTTGTATGCATGAGGGTTCTAGACTTATTGATATCAGTCAGCTCATTCCAGATACAGCTTAAGCCCATTTAACCTCTTCCTTTTTTTTTCTTTTTTGTACTATGCTGTAACTCAGACTTATTTTATCCCTAGTACCACACAATTGGACATGCAGAATTCAAATATCACATTGATTTTTTTTTTTTTTTCAATTTTTTTTTTTTAAAGAATCATCACTACATTGTATGCAAAAATTAGTTCTTCCTTCGTCTAATTTTGTGCGCTGGAGCAAGTATCCTAAAAGTAAAAATTATGAACAGTTAAATTAGACTAGCCATGCTAGTCTATTTGAACTTTTGTAGGCGTGAGGGTTCCATGCCTATTGTTATCAGTCAGCTCATTCCAGATACAGCACAAGCCCATTTAACTTCTTCCTTTTTTCTTTTTTGTACTATGCTGTAACTCAGACTTATTTTATCCCTAGTACCACACAGTTGGACATGCAGAATTCAAATATCACATTGATTTTTTTTTTCAATTTTTTTTTTTCAAAAGAATCATCACAACATTATCGATAACTACATTGTATGCAAAAATTAGTCACCCTGACTGGGTGTATCAGGATTCTTGTAGGACAAATGCCTGTCTGTAATTTAAAAAAAACTGATTCAAATGACTTTCAGGTACTACTGCAAAACTGTCATGGATATTTCCTCTGATGAAGAGGTAGAAGTTTTACCTAAAATCATAAGGAAAAAGCCAGTTTGGGCTAATTATGGTGTGAAAGACAAATGCAGCATCACCTGCAAGGTTTGCAAAAAGACTATCAAGGCTAGTGGAGGTTCTTCAACTAATTTTGTCAATCACCTGGAAAATGTTCATAAGATTAAGGTGAAAGTACAGTCATCTGCCTCTACTGCACCAGCACGGCAGGACATGGATAATGTTGCCAATGGCCCAGAAGCTGTTGTTTGTCGTACAGTATAGGGTTCATTGCCAGGATGTGGGATAGCTGAAGAACAGCCAAAGAACCAAAAGAGCAATTTTTCTTTCTCTAGAAAAGGAACTAGAGATATCTGTTCTCTGATGTTGCGCAACCGCTCAAGTCAACTTAAATTGACAAAACAGTGTGTAAGAACAGTACTTGCAGACAAGTTACCACTTTCCATTTTTGACGTGCAAGCCATGTGTTGACTGATACACTCCTTGACAGGTGGTATTTTGCCTCCATCGGGTCGTACCATAAAAAGGCATGTGTTTCAAGCAAAGAAAAAGAAACTATTGAAACTGAAATTGGATATGAATCAGGCACGAAAGGTATCTATAACATTTGACTGCTGGTCATATACAGGGGGAGGATACTTGGCAGTGACAGTACATTACCCCAAGCTAGTCAGTGGAAAATGGGTAGTTCACAGTTGCATCTTGCACTTTAAGCGTCTCAAGGTTCGGCATACAGCAGCAAATATACTTGCAGCAATCATAGTAGCCCTGAAGAAATTTGAACTTGAAGACAAATTGTTCTGTGTTGTAACTGATTCTGGCTCGAGCGTCGTAAAAGCTTGTCAAATTGGTGGAATTGAACGTTCATCTTGCTTTGGCCACTGCCTCCACCTCAGTGTCACAAATGGCCTCAAATTTTGGGGAGAAATGAATTTGACGTAGAGCAAACACCGGAATGTGATTTAGATGATGAAGGTGAACCCGAACAAGGCACTAGTAGAGAGCAATGTTCCTCAGAGATTGGTCTGACAGAAGATGACCTTCCTGATATCATAGATTCAGACATTGTTGACACTGCTTCAGATGTATATGACTTGGAAGAGTACGACTCCGATACAGAAACTGAATGGGATGAATGGGCCACTGGTGCAAATGATTTTACTGAAATTGAAGACTCAGTCTCACTCAATGGTGCTCTCAAAAAGTTGCGTCGGACACTCAAGCTGCTAAAAAGTCAAATATTCAACACGACCTCTTTGAAGGGCTTTGCAAAGAAATAGGACTAAGTGGTCACATCCTTCATGATATGAAAGTGCTTTGGAATAGCACTTACGTGATGATTAGTTCCATGTTACACAGAAAATCTGCTCTACAGAAATTTTATGATGCAAATGTTCGCAATGCGAAAATTAGAGAACTTGAACTTACTGAGCAAGACTGGTCACTTTTAGAATGTGCAACAAGTTGTTTGAGCCCTTTTGAAGAGGCCACCGAACTAGTGGGTCCACTTACACTACTTCAAGCAAAGCATACATGCTGATCAAGGGATTGGTGAGCTTCTGTGAAGCGAGATCGAAGAGGCTGCTTGAGAATCGCCTGAAGGATCAGCTGCTTATGCAGTTAAAAAAGTATTTTGTGCAAAATCCTAGATTCAAGTTGGAGCTCTACCAGCGTCCAGCTTATCTTGATCCTTGTACATATGAACGAATGACTTTAGAAGAAAGAGCGGCAGCAAGAAAGTCCCTCATATGTTTACTTAGCCCACTAAAAGGTCGTCCCACCTAAAGGTCGTAAGTACCAGTAGCCTATAAAGAGTGGGGCTAGAGATTTTTTGACAACCGTGGTATATAAGTCTGCTATTCTTATTGAATGTAGAAAAATCTTATTAATATCAAGCAAGTTCGAGAAAACGAAAGAAATGTAAAAATTTTCGTCCCCGGCTTAGGCAGGGTTTAGGGGACGAAAATTTTTCTTTCTTTGCCTTACTGTTGGCTCTTACAGAAAAGCTTTCTGAATTCTATGGTTGGAGAAGTTAAGGGAAACTTGAAAATAAAGCTATATGTCATTAATATAAGAGGTCTTGCTATTTTTCCCTCTCCCCTCTCCATTCCGTTGTCCTTCTGCCTCTTGTTTTTAGCCTAATTAAGGTGATGCTTTTCTGCAAGGTAACGGATCAGTTCGACTTCTGGAGTCAGAATCGATTTTTTTTTTCGACAATCTTTTATAATATATGAGTGACAAAGAATTTGAGAATAAATGCAATTCGGCCGTTAGGCCTAAGAATTTTTGGTTAAATTGCACCCGATTGGATGCATTTTATGACAAATTTTGCCAAATTTCGCCCCCCCCCCTAAAAATACGCTAGTGTGTTGAATTACACGAAGTTGCTCATCTTTTGTATGTAACTAAAAGGATTTAACAAGAAGATGTTTTCTTTCCTATTAGAAATAGAAGAAGTAAGGAAAAAACAGGAAACACAGCTGTTAAAACAGCTGTTTTTTCGAAAAACAGAACAGATTACAGAAACAGGTCACCTGTTTTTGTTTGACCTGTTTCTGTTCTGTTTTTTTTTCTAACTGTTTTTTTCTGGTTCTGTTTTTCTCAAAAACAGAAACAGTGCCGATGCATAATCGGGATGAAGCTTGGTGGATAGAATAAGCAAATGTCCTTGATACTTGATTGGCGGAACCGTACTGGATTCGCCCTCTTTGGGGGAGTTG
Source organism: Artemia franciscana (assembly GCF_032884065.1). Taxonomy (NCBI): domain Eukaryota; kingdom Metazoa; phylum Arthropoda; class Branchiopoda; order Anostraca; family Artemiidae; genus Artemia; species Artemia franciscana. Next base: position 27,364,659 of record NC_088865.1, on the reverse strand, counting down.
GGGGCAGGGGTTCAGTGATTTGGCGAGACAGATGCTTCTGGATGTGCTAGGACGATGAAAATCGGTAGGCATGTCAGGGACCTGCACAAATTGACTTGATAAAGTCGTTTTCCCAGATTCGACAATCTGGGGGGGGGGCTAAAGGGAGAGGAACAATTAGAAAAAATTAGGTATCTATAACTTCCGAGTGGGTGATCGGATCTTAATGAATTTTGATATTTAGAAGGACATCGTGACTCAGAGCTCTTATTTTAAATCCTGACCGGCATTAAGCCTCTTATTTTCCTTTTAAATCAATCTATTGATTCATGGAATTTTGTTAGAGCTCATACCATATGATCTCTTTGCTCTTAGCTCTTCTTGCCTCGTCACAAGTGCCATATGAGCTCTTAGCTCTTGTTTTTTATAATAATGCTACAAAATCCTGCGCCCCCTTCGTTGAATTTCTCTTCCCCCATGACCCATTCCTCCAAGGAAAGGTCCTCCCACATTGCTCCCTCCCCTCAGCCCCCTCCAAACCAAAAAAATCCCCCTAAAACGTCTGTACACTTCTCAATAACCATTACTCTATGTAAAAACTGGTCAGTTTGTTGCTTGCAGCCCGTCCCCCAGAGATTGTGGGAGAGTAAGTCATTCCCAAAGACATGGTTATCGACAATCTTAATAGATTTTTAATCTAAAAACTTGATTTTAGGAATAAAAGTTAAAAGCATTAGGAGAAAACTGATGCCAGTTCAGAGTTTTAGATATTTAATCTTATTGCTATGGATTTATTATGCATCTTTCTGGATCAATTTAGTAAAAGAACTATTTCACTTTGAGCTTCTGAATTTTGTTCTTAGACTACTGTTTGTATACTCAAGGAGCAATGATCGGTTTCGTATTATTTTAAATAAAAGTCAAATCTAATTGACCTAGTATGGATATACCAATTGTAGAAATTTCGAAGTTTGAAGATTTCTTGATTTGTTCGTATTCTCTCTTCTTACCCAAAACTCTGATTGTTCAGTGGAAACATCTTGATTACATGCACTGGCTAATAAAGAGAAGTTTATCAGCATATTATGTCTTTTTTTGAACCAAGCATTAGACTGTTAGTAGCCTGGGAACCGGTGGTGCTTATGTAAACTTTTGCACTTAATGATGATAAACTAGAGGCTGTTGCTTTTGGACAAATAGTAAATGTTTCTATGATTCAACTAAACTTTTTCATTATCCAAAATATTCACGCGAGGTTTCAGCTTCGAAGTGTTGCTGGAAAAGGGAAATTTTCGTCAGTAATTCATGAATCTAGAGGGTGTAAAATTGAAATTACTATTTTTGTAAGTAAATCTTGGTTTTATCACATTTTGTGGTTGCCAGTAATCTTTTAATTCGAGCACTTCTTATGTCTGATTTTTTACCCAGCGATTTTCGATATTAGGCCAAATCTAATTAAAATAGAAAGAGTTTATCAGAAGATAGAAAACTCAGCTTTAATTACTCATTAAAATAATAATTAAACTAGCTATAAATTTCTCAAAGATTTTAATAAAAGAGAATCGAACAAGTAAAAATCTATTTCTTAGTTACCCCAAACTGATATGACGTAAATTGCAAAATTGTAGCTGTGCAATGGAACTTAAACTTGTCTTTTGTATTCTTGTCTTTGTGCTTAACAGAGTCTATTAGTCTCCTAAAATTTTATTCAGTTAAATTTATCTGCCTCCCTTTGAATACCTTGCTAAATATTTTTTATATTACAAACATATTTTGTCACTAAATATAATGATGATACTCGATGACGAGTTTGATATGCCCTTCAATTGACAGTTTTTGTCAATTCAGAGGTTTCATGATATCTCTCGAGGCATTTATCTGAATGTGTTTATATATTTTTGATTTAAATGACAGTTCTTTCTTTGTCTCATGACGTTCTGTTTGCAGGTAGAATTTATATGACTGATTAAAAATTGGCTAAAATTCTATCTGGAGAATAGTCCAAAGGGATATGATTTACTTGGATGGCTGAATTCTTCTTCCATAAAGGTAATTTATTTATATTTTATAAATATATGTAAAAAATTTGCACCCATTAAAGGGTATATTTAGGTGAATCTTTTCAGTCGGTATCATTGAATTGGAGGAGGGTATTTCTCTGCATAGGTGTGCTGTTTTTTTTATGGCACTTAATATTAACCAAGTGACATATAGCGATCGCAAATTCTGTCGGTCTGTCTGTCCTGGTTTTGCTACTTTCGGCACTTCCAGGTAAGCTAGGACGATGAATTTTGGCAGGCGTATCAGGGACCAGATCAGATTAAATTAGAAATAGTTGTTTTCGCGATTTGACCATCTAGGGGGAGTTGGGGGTCGGTTAATTCGGAAAAAATAGAAAAAAAATGAAGTATTTTAAACTTACGAACGGGTGATGAGATCTTAATGAAATTTGATGTTTGGAAGGATATCGTGTATCAGGGCTCTTATTTTAAATCCCAACCAGATCTGGTGACATTGGGGGGAGTTAGGGGGGAACCTAAAATCTTGGAAAACGCTTAGAACGGAGGGATCGGGATGAAACTTGGTGGGAAAAATAAGCAGAAGTCCTAGATACGTGATTGACATAACCGGAACGGATCTGCTCTGTTTGGGGGAGGGGGGATGATTCTGAAAATTAAAAAATGAGGTCTTTTTAACTTACGAAGGAGTAATCGGATCTTAATGAAATTTGAAGTTTGGAAGAGTATCGTGTCGCAGAGCTCTTATTTTAAATCCCGACTGGATCCGGTGACATTGGGGGGAATTGAGGGGGGAACCTAAAATCTCGGAAAACGCTTAGAGTTGAGGGATCGGGATGAAACTTGGTGGGAAAAATAAGCATAAGTCCTAGATACGGGATCTACATAACCGGAATGCTCTCTTTGGGGGAGTTGGGGGGAGGGTTAATTCTAAAAAAAAATAGAAAATGAGGCATTTTTAAATTACGAAAGAGTGATAGTATCTTAATGAAATTTCGTATTTAGAAGGACTTCGAAACTCAGATCTCTTATTTTGAATCCCGACCAGATCCAGTGTCATTAGGGGGGGGGGGGGGTCCGAAATCTTGGAAAACGCTTAGATCAGGATGAAACTTGGTGGAAAGAATAAGCACAAGTCTAAGATAGGTGACTGACATAACCGGACCGGATCTGCTCTCTTTGGTGGAGGTGGGGGGGGGGTAATTTGGAAAAAATAGAAAAAAGTGGTATTTATAACTTACGAACGGGTGATCAGATCTTAATGAAATTTGATATCTAGAAGGATCTTGTGCTTTAAAACTCTCATTCAAATCTCGACCAGATCCAGTGACATTGAAGGGAGTTGGAGAGGGAAACCGTAATTCTTGGAAAACGTGAAAATTGAGGTATCTTACGAGTGGTTGATCGGATCTTAACGTAACTTTACAAGCTTTAACTTAACGAGCTTTAATCGTTTCTCTCATCTGTTGATTTTCCCGCAAAAGATCTGAAACTTGCTTCTCTAGAATCGATTTCTCAGCTTTTTTTTGTCCCTCATTTTTTTGCAGCCTTTCGATTTTGAATCAATTGTTTCGTGTCTCCTTTGTCCGTTTTACTGGTTTTCTTTTTCGTCTTCTGCTCCAAATTTTCTTGTTTTGTCTGTTTCCCGTCTTTTGTATTCTTTTCAACTATTGCTGTACCACTATACTCATATTCAAAGCTAACTGTATTTTGATTTTGCCATATATCTTGTATCTCGTAACTGCGTTTGCCATCTCCTGCATTCTTTTCAACTATTGCTGTACTGCTATATTCATATTCAAAGCTAACTGTATCTTGGTTTTGCCATGTATCTTGTATCTCGTAACTATCTTGGATATTTATTAAAAACTCGCTATTCAGTAAATTCCTTTGAAGAAGCTTCATCGCTGATTTGAGGGGAAATTTCATTAAAAAACGCATTAATACCATCAAAAGGTATTTCTAATTCAAAACTTCGATTTATGTTAATATCTATTGTGTTGTTGCTTCGTGTAAGTTAGTTTCACAACTAGAAAGTTTTGACGAATTCATTTCATTATACGCACGAACTGCATAGCTCTTGCACCAATATTTGCACCAATCAATGTAAAGAGAATTGATGACGTATGATCTTGGACTGTTACAATCGCTAACATTCCTTTCCGTTTCACGGTTGTAACAGCCCAGTTCGTCTTTGTTTCTTAGCTGTAACAGCCTAACGTAACAGTGCTATTTTAATTTTGGTTATAATTAAAATCTTACGATCTACAATATTACCTTTGTAATAACCCAGTATGCATTTAACTTCTGTAAGGGCACATAACAACAGTATGATTCAAATTATTAGATATACATTCAGCCATTGAAATATATGGCTGAAACCAAAAAATCGGTGTGGTTCAACCTGGCAATTAGGTTCAAATAAATACCAGTGGAACATTTTTTTTTGGCGAACTGTACTTATTTACCCATCTTGGCAGCTTATTTTTATTTATTTAATTCTATTTTTTTAGATCAAAATGTACCATCGTATCAATATTTGTGGTAATAACTAGTAATTGTGACTTCGAACTACATTCTTGAAATTGGGTCTCTTTTTTACAAAATTGGAATAAATCAGAGATATTTATAAATAAATAAAAAATCGATTAGGGTCCCAAGGACATCATTTGTCCCCTGTACCATTGTAGGTCTACTGATAGGCTAATGAAAACCGCCACTATCAACTCTTTCTCCTTTTTGCTTTTGCTACAAATGCTATTGTAGAGTTGCGAAGTTTTCGGGGGAGCACGTTTAACCTTGATAATACGGCAAACTTGAAATTTTTTACATGAATTTTCACCGGTCAAAACTTTTAACATTAATATCTATTGACTCCTAAAGACAATTAAATCTTCCAAGGGAAGTCACACTTAATGTATACTTGGTGTCAGTGTTCATGCGTTTGTCATTTCTTTTTGCTGATTTTTGTATCCATGTCATTGTCAAATGACAAAGAATAGAATATCAAGCCATGAAAATTTGTGTGGTACTATTCATTCCATTCTACCACGTACATATGTGAATTTCACGCAAATTTTGCTATCATTAACATAAAGCAGAACAGATACCTTATAGACCTTAACTTGGCTCCAAAGTGCAAAATAGGGTAATTAACTTCTCTTTTAAAGTTAAGATCACAGTTATCTATAGACTTAAACAGCGGTCTTCAGTAATGATATCAATTTGAAATGATGTTTAGAGTCTAAAATCCAAAAAAAGGATTCTATAGAATTAGGATCAACAACAATAGAGGGTCAACAACAAATTGTTGGGAGCAGTATATACTGAATGAATTACTCTATTCTGTTTCTTTTTTCATTTCGATTGTCGTGTTATTGATTATATTAATTGTGTTCTATATATATATATATATATATATATATATATATATATATATATATATATATATATATATATATATATATATATATATATATATATATATATATATATATATATATATATATATATATATGTATGTATGTATGTATGTATGTATGTATTGACCCTATCCCAGTAAACTAAATTGAATTAGTTTATATTCATATATATATATATATATATGTATTGACCCTATCCCAGTAAACTAAATTAATATAATATATATATATATATATATATATATATATATATATATATATGTATGTATGTATGTATGTATGTATGTATTGACCCTATCCCAGTAAACTAAATTGAATTAGTTTATATTCATATATATATATATATATATATGTATTGACCCTATCCCAGTAAACTAAATTGAATTAGCTTTAATGGTTTAAATTAAACCCTTAGTTCAAACACTGCTTTTTATTTTGAAATAAAAATTTGAACGACATTCTAAACAGAAAGACATTCTAAACTCATTGACAAATACCCCCCCCCCCCCAAAAAAAAAAAAAAAAAAAAAAACAACAACAAACAAACATGACTATGACGTAAAACTGTCTTAGTACTTTGCAATAATTCCGAAAGATTTTAACCATTGGGAACATTTCCAAAAGTGTAAATCTCTTCATCACTGTTTTAATACAAAACAGTTGTATCTGAGACCAGATCACAGATATCGTAGCATATCAACAAAGATATGATTAAAATTAACTGTTGCTAGCCACATAGATTAAGTAGTTGAGTACAGAAAAATGACGGTGTGCATTAAACAATGAAAAGACTACATAGAATTATTCAGACAATAAGTGAAACATAAATTAGAGTGAAAAAAGAAATTAGTTAGTGAGTCATTGTATATACGTTTTATGGATAAAATCTTCATACAGAATTAATACATGATGTTTATTTGTATTATAAGAAAAGAAATTATTTTCAATTCTTTTTTGCTTATTCTGAATGTTATAAGGGATTTTTCTATGACATTTGAGATGGAGAGGAGATCTTCATAATTTAGAAATAAATGATAAACATCCCGGAGAGCTTTTCAGAGCACACATGACTTCGAATTGACGTTTCATTTGTTGAGTATTTTTTTCATAGCACTTGGTACTTTAAAAGTGCTATGCAATCGCAATCTGTCTGTTTGTCTGTCTGTCGGTCCTGGTTTAGCTAGTTCGGGTACTTCCATATTAGCTAGAACGATGAAAATTGGCAGGCGTATCAGGGCCCGGACCAGATTAAATTAGATATAGTCGCTTCCCCGATTCGACCTTCGAGGAGGGGGGGGGGTAGAGGAACTGTTAATTCGGAAAAATTAGAAAAAAGGACACTTTTTCGGTGACATTTGGGGGAGTTGGAGGGGGGAAGCCAAAAATCTTAGCCGAAAAGTTTTGGGCTAATCAGAAGTTCCAGCTAATCAGTTTCGGCGAATAGTTTGGACTCTCACCCGTCCGCTACATATTTGTTTTACTTGAAACTGGCACATTGACATTTCTGGCCAAAAAAACGATATAAATAGGTTATAACTTTAAGGAAGAAATGGTGCTGTTGAGTTTCCTATCGACCCCGTAGGCATGCTTTATTGTTGTTTCAATTTTTTCCAACAAAATGGCCATTTTTCAATATTTGAATCCAATATAAGGGGTTCTACTTAAAATGCCTCGTGGTTAAAAAGATACTGGGAAAGGACTGGCTGCTCATCAATCATTCCTGGTCCTTTATTAGGGCACTAGAACTTCTAATTCCAGGTTTTATTATTCCCCTCCCATGTTTTTATAACAACTCCTTTCATGCGAAAGTGGTGGAGAAAAAATATATGCGATGTATTTCGCTCTTTATTATGTCATTAAAAAGGAATGTTCCGAAAAAGACGTTTTTTCAAAGAAAAGTAAAGGCCATCTTAACTGTTGTAAACATAACCTGCCTCCTTCCCTAACTGTAAAATCACTTTTCTGGGGGTCTTTTGGGTAAGCCTTTGAGGAGGGGGCTTCTTTGTCTAGGTGAGTAAGTATCTCCGTTTGGTATCCATTTAAGCTTATTTTCACGTCTAGGGTCAAAGTATTTTTTCATCCTTAGTGTTTTTTTCTTAAATAAAAAAGCAAAATATTTGGCTGAACGCTTGTGAGCTGAACATGTATCCATCCTATTGCAATGCTGTATATAAGAAGTCTCCAAGACAGGGGTGCAAGTTGTGAGAAAATAAATGATTGAATTAGTCCAAACACCAGGGGTTGAGGGAGGGGATATAAATCTACGGTAGATTTCATTTGTGCGTATTGTCTAAATTTGTTAAAGTGTTTTGGTTCTTGTATGGTCTGTTGAACTTTATTTGCCCTTGTATAGACAGACTTTAATTCACTTAGCATATGGAGCCACCAATTTATATCAGTCTTCCACGTTTGCTATAACTGTATATACTCTTTCAGCATCAGGGCATTGACAATACGGCCAAAAAGAAGAAAATAACTTCGTGCTGTTATTCACATGAAGAAGAACAACTTTTGTTAAATTATGTATTTATTGACAAGCATATGTCTGAATGATTCTATGTTGCTAATTTACTTTGACTGATTACATTCGAGGTAAATTGCAAGTCTTGAGGCATTTCTTTCCTATATATTATTGATCCTTCCTATTTTCAGAAGTTCTCTCAGCAAAACACTCGGGAAGGAAAGTTCAGGACACGTTCAAGAAAGTTCTGAAATACTCATTTAGGACACAAAGAAAGTTCTACCAGTTAAATATGTAGGGAGGAAGTTAGACACCCGTCACTACCCTGCCTGCATGGAGATCAAGTAAGTAATATTCTAGATTTCTAAACTCTACATATTAGATTAGTTTAGCTTTCCCCTTGCTTGTTTGATTGTATTTATATATATACGTACTCAATAACCTGCACACTCAAAGGGAATTTCACTTACAAATTGGTACTGTTTTTCCCACACCCTTTAGAATTGACGTTCATATCAAGACATTAAGAATGAAGCATGCTGAAGTTAAATGCGGAGGAGGAGGGAACTCCAACTAATTGGCAGATTCTGTGTGAAATACAATAATTAATCTAATGAAAATGCAACCATTTTGAATTGGAAGGCATGGGTATCTTCTTATCCCCATTATATTCATAGACGAAGTGTATTTTATTTTTACTTTAAGGGACTAGTACACACATTTCGCTAAAAGAGGATTTTCCTTCATATTTCTTTCTTAATTATTTTTTCCCTTCTTTGACTCTTTGGCTCTTTGTCTTGATCTTTGGCTCGTTCTTGACTGTGTTTTGTTAGCTCTGTGGCTATACATCGGGTATATAGGTGCATTGAGTCTAGTGTATTATACTTACTATGGGCTAGTGTTCATTTTTTACTTGATTGTCTCCAAGCGAGCAACCGTGATTTTTGCCTAACAAGGACAAGTGCTATTTTTCTATTCTGATTTTTACGTATTTTTATATAATATCAATAATTATTGCAATATTATGAAACTGTTTCGCTTATTTTTATCTGCAAAATATCGGTTTACGAGATTTTTAAGAAAAAAAAAGAATTTTGAAGATAGAGATCAATTACTTCTTACCTCAAATCAATAGAGTGTGAACTGTTGAATTACGAAATTGTACAATAGGAATATATGTTGTTTTTTACACGAAACAAAACGAAAATTCCATGTATTTCTCATAATAAAGAAAAAAGTCACGAAGAAATGAAGAAAACGAGGACAATAAACAGCCAATGAAAACTTTGAATAATTTTGCAAATATTTCGGTCAAGAACTCTGCTGGACCGTCCTCAATGCAAAATAAAACTGATAAAAATATAAAAAAAAACCAAACCTTTAAACAAAACACAAAATAAAATAGGATAACTGAATAAAAACACAAGTCTAAATGGCATTTCACAATTTCATTTTATGTAAAGCGCTCGTAAAGGCTAATCGCTTTCCAGGTAGAATATTATCAGAGATTTTTTTGTTTGCACAACATATATTAATTTTATTTTCATTGGGCCTAGGATAAAAAAAAACAAGGTCAAACTTGGACAATTAAAATAAAGGGCAAATCGGCTTAGGTGTTACATTGCATTTTACATGCCTATCTTCTGTATACTTGCTTTGTCCTAATTATTTATAATTTAAAAAAGTTCAGAAATAAAAAAATCTGTACACGTTTTAAAAATCTGATTGATTCAAATAAACGTTATCTTTGTCTCTCGTCAATTTCCCTTGTTTTTGGATTTCATCAATAAAATGAAGGGATCGATTCCAATAATGTGGCCGTGAGCAATTTTTTAATACGTAAAATGAACGGTTTCATGAAATGATGTATAACATGCTGTGGTTGATACAAACATGATATCGCTTCGTCACTACCACTGATCGCTTGCTCATAAAATGTCAAATTTTAAGTTCGTTGTAATTCAGTGTTTAAGTATCATTTCGTGATTTCAGATTGCCTCGGTAATCAATGAAGGATTCTTGGAATTTCAAGGTGTGTCGAATTTGTTCCACTTACTCTATAGTATCAGTTATCAAGGTAAGTGGTTTTATGCACGTCCAAAATCTTTATTTTTTCAAGTTGTGTGTTTCTTTTTGTTGCTGTGATTCTTTTTAATTATTTTTTTTATTTTTAGATTATCACGTTTCCTCTAATTTCATTCCACAGAACGTTAGCGCCCCTCCCATCAAATTATAGAAACTTAAATGAGGTGCACTTTTGAATTTAGTTTAAAGTTTATTTGGACCTTTTAAATGGTTTCTTAAGCCTCGGTGTCTTTCCTTAGTAAATTTCGAAAATAGGGGAAAAAACCAAATAACAGTATAATTTTACTACGGAAGAAATAGAGAAAAAACAATACTAAAGTATAGCCGAAAACTAATATTTTGTGGCCCGTTTTCGTTAAATTAACAAAAACAAAGCAAGGAAAATCAAGTTGCCTCCTCTCCTCCATATTCACACTCTGAGATGAGTTGGATCGTCTTTAGGATAGATCTCGTCAGTAACACAAATAACAATGTATCTGATAACGCCTACTAACATTTTCTTTTTTTTTCAGATTTTTGTTGTGATTCATTTTTATTGTGTTATGCTTAAATGAAAACTAAATTAATATCTTTTTGTTGAAGGACTTTTTTTGTCTCTGAGTGTTAAGATTATTATTACTCGGTGACCAATTTGATATGTCTAGCTGATAAGTTTTAGCTCGATTTTTATTTTTGAATTTAGAAAGTCTCAATGTTGAATAATTCATATCTTCTGATAGAATATGATTTAATGTCGCTATTCAAGCTATTTCAAGGAGAAGAGAGGACTGCTACTTCAATAATTGAGAATTTTCTATTTGACTACTCATTTCCATTCTCCTTTTCGTGTAATCCAGCATGTTTGACGTATACTATAGCCCACTCGGAAAGAGCTCTGCCATCAAAACTCAAAGCACATGCATGTGTCTAAAGGAAAGAAATGGCTAGCAAATTCAGTTTCCAACTCCTTGGTAATTGGTAAATGATTATGTTTGCCCAGTCAAAACCATAAAAAGCTTAGGGTTTCTTATGATTCTTGCCAGTTATATTTTAACTATAACACCATGTACTGTTTTGGAAATAACTATATGAGTAAATGCCCGAATTTACAGTCTAGCTTCATTGATGTAAGTTCCTGGTTGTGAATGATGATAACGTTTGCCCTCTTTGACTTTTGTTGAAAAATCACTGTCCATGTACTCTACTTGATGCATATTCCTTCTATATTTTCCATTCAAATTCTGTGACGAAAGGGGACTATGATACTTGAATTATTTATCAAGAACCAAAGTTATCTGTCTGTTTGTTAAACAATGGTGCACTGTAAGTCGGTCCCTTGAAAATTTGAAATATCACACGATTAAACTATATGCACGATTTAGTTCATGTCCGTATTTACAGTTTAGCTCCATCGATGTGAGTTGCCCGTTTTGAATGATGAAAACACTTGCCCTCTCTGACTTCTGTTGAAAAATCAGTGTCCATGGACTCTACCTGATGCACATTCGTTCTTTTTTTTCATAAACATTACGACAATTATCGTACTTCAATATTTTTTTTTTTCATTTTAGGCCATCTAGAGTGAAGTCTTTCAGTGTTTCACGACTCCTAATTTATTACTGATGAACGATAGCTCTGATGACACTTTACGATTCTATTTGATGGGTTTTTTTTCAAGCTAAACTAAGTTTTTTTTATTTAAAAAAATGTTAATTACAATTCGCCCTCATAAGGGGGGGGGGCACTTCCTTCGAAAATGATGTTCAACCCCCCACCTTCCCCCAAAGAAATATTTCGGCTACATACAACCCGAAACATTGTTTTCTGATTTGTTTCCTCGTACCTCTGCATCAACTTTAAACATCCTATACATTTCCCCCAACAATTTAACTTTTAGTTTTTGTCCATCACCATTCTCAAATAAGAGCAAGGAATTGGGACCAAGCAAAAAGCCATTGTTTATAATTCGAATTGGGAAAAATTGCAACTTAAATGAATGTTTGCATGCGGTTTATTTTTCAACTGAGCGGAATATGGCTTGAAATCAGGCTTGTGTTTTTCTAGCGTTAGAACAGATATACTTAACCATAGGCTGAAATGGGGAGTTTGTTATGCCTCATTCGTGGTTAGATTTTTACTAATACCGAGATTTGGCTAGCACTAATGTGTGCCAATCATATTTTTGTAGTATTTCCGATTGGGTGAAAAGTTCTGATTGTCTCAATTTATCTCTAGCCAAATCTTTTTATTAGTAAAATCCCCTTTTACTAATGAGATTGCGCGAACATTTAGGGAGAAATTTAAATAAAGTTCCACCATTAAAAATGCAAGGAGGGTGCTAATGATGGTACGCCACCCGTTTTCCAATAGGATTAAGTAAGTAAATTTTCCAGACTACTAAATTTTTGTATTGCGCATGCTTGTTTTATTTATACATAGTTTTCCTATTTGTTTAAAAACAACCTGCACACTAGGGAAGAGATTTCTCCTTTTTCAGATCGGTTTTCTTTCCAATCTCGTTTAGAATAGCCGCTCATATCAAGAAATTAAAGAATGGAGCTCTAAATGTGGCCTTTTTTTTGGGGGGGGGTGATAGACATTTATCCCCTTTGGAATATGAGTGAATGGGAAAATTGAATGCAAAAAATAAGGAATTATTGTAAATATGAGCAAGAAACTCCCCAGTACCCCAGTTTTTTTTTTTTTTTTTTTTTTTTTTTTTTTTTTTTTTATAACTACTTTTTCTCAATTCACCGTGGCCTTGATGTCGGCCTGAGAATTTCCTGAGCATATTGAGCGGCTGAAAAACGAACTAATTATACTTTCATGCCAAGCATAGGTAAAGCGACACTTGGTGTATTACAGTTTATGTGGTGGAGTTGCTCGGACCGACGCGGGGACTTATTTGAATTTTCACTGAAATATTTGCCGACTCTCAATGACGAAGAATGCTCATCTCACTCTGATCTCAACCCTATTTTAGCCATAAATATATACATTTCCTTCTCAACTCCCTCACGGAAATCCTTTTATTCAAAATGTTATGATGTGTTTGTTCGCATGTTAACAAGTGTTCCCAATAGAAATCAAGTGTATTACTCCTTCTTCTAGACTAGACTTTTTTCTAGACTAATAGTCTAGTAAACGCATGGTTTTGACCCGGCATTTGAGCCACAAAAATCTTCAGGAAAATTCGCTAAATAACATCAAAAATCGGCCAAATTCGGCCGTGCTGAAATACCCCTTGTTTCAGGGAATAGTGTTGAAAAACAAAAAATCGCTAAATAACAATTCAAAAATGGACCAAATTCGGCTGTTCAGAAATACCCCTTGTTTCAGGGAATAGTGGCGAAAAAGGGGATCTCAAATTTAAACTATAATGTTTCTGGATTGAAAGGTTGTTTTCGTATTGATTCAAGTCCGAGGAGATTGAAAATCACATCAGAATCGAAAAATTCCATCGCTTAATACCTCATTCCCACCATAGGCGAGATCAAAAGGTGTAAAAATACGTAAAAAGGTGTGGTGCTTTAATTATATAATTCGCCTATCCCGCCTATGATTATAACAGGAGTTACCGTTTGAAAAATTATGTAACAAAACCTTCTGCTGCTTTCCTTCTGAGGCATAGTACTAAATAATTGTTACCAGTGGACTCAGTTGACATACATCTAATTGGTTCAAGTTTTTCTTCTTTTAGGGCTAGAGCATACAATCCTGTTGAAAAATAATAATTAGAACTATCGTCATGCCATCAAAATCATGGAAATTGAGGTAAGTCATCATCACGTATGGTTTTGCTTTCTCTCTTGTACGATTTTTTATTTACCTTTTCATAATTCGTTGCAGATACGATGTGACTCGCATGTTTTTCGTCGTCTTTAGCTTTTGACATATCCCTAAGTCTTCAACTTAAATTAGGATTTACGTTGATTTCGGCTTAATTCAGGAGTATAATGTGGCAATGCACTTTCAGCTCTTTTCAAAATCTATTTTTGATTTCTTGTAATGCTTTTTCATTTAGTTCTAATTTCTGAAATTGTTTTTGATGATTATTTCATGTTCAACAGATTGAACTTGGTTTATTGTCACCATCTAAGTTGAATTTCCTTTATGTGTTGAGAAAATGCTCTGAGGAATTTTTTATTAGTAGTTCTTAGTATGAAACAAAGCCGTTTCTGGCTTAGTTCTAATACCTGTAGAATAAATTTGTTTAGAAACGAAATGCTATTTTTTGGGAGAACTTCTGAATTCAGGGTTTCTTCGTTCAGAGTTTTAGATATTTAATCTTATTGCTATGGATTTATTATGCATCTTTCTGGATTAATATGGTAAAAGAACTATTTCACTCTGAGCTTCTAAATTTTGTTCTTAGACTACAGTTTGTACACTGATACGGTTTGTACACATGGAGCAATGATCGGTTTCTTATTATTTTAAATAAAAGTCAAAACTAATTGACCTGGTATGGATATGCCAATTGTATAAATTTCGAAGTTTGAAGATTTTTGGATTTGTTCGTATTCTCTTTTCTGAAAATTCTGATTGTTCAGTGGAAACATCTTTGGTTGCCTGGTGTTGTCTATGTAAACTTTTGCAGTAAACGATGATAAATTAGATGCTGTTGCTGATTCCTTGTTATATCTAGGATCCAATTCCTGAGTTAATTTGACTGTTGGTCATAAATACTAAAGGTTTTATGATTCTCGTAAACTCTTCTCTTACCAGTTCTGAAAATATCCAAGCGAAACTTCAGCTTCGAAGTGTAGCTGGAAAAGGAAAATTTTCGTCAGTAATGGTTGGATCTAGAGGGTGTGAAATTCAGTTACTATTTTTTGTAAGTAAATGAGATTTTTTTGGTTGTCAATATTTTTTTAATTTGAGCACTTCTTATGTCTAATTTTTAACCCAGCGATTACCGAATTGGGCCAAATCTAATCAAAATAGAAAGAGTCTGTCAGAAGATAGAAAACTCAGCTTCAATTACCCATTAAGATAACAATTAAACTAACTATCGATTTCTCAAAGGGTTTTATAAAAGAGAATCTAACTATTAAAGTTCTATTTCTCAGTTATCCCAAACTGATATGACGTAAATTGCAAAATTGTAGCTGTGTAATGGAACTTATTCTTGTCTTTTAAATAAAACGAAATATGCAGCTTCAGTCTATATCCATGAATTACGAGATATTTCTTGTAATTTTAATAGTTTAAAATCATTGTTTATTAGAACTAGAAATTATTTGACGGACGACCGTCTAAATTTATGCTCATCATGTCTAATCTTGTATTTGTCACCATATTTAATAATGAATCTAGTTCCTGCATACCGTTAATAGTTGAATGAGCAGAACATATGTTCTTTTCCAAACGTAGTTCAAGCGACACTTAATAAATTACAGTTTATGTGGTCGGTATGCTCAGAGCGGAGCAGGGACTTATTTGAATTGTCACTGAAATATTAAAGGGCATATCTAGCTTGAAAGTTCTGTAAAATTATGTGCATTCGTTGGTCTCCCTTATGGCTGAAATATGGTGGTCTCTAAAGAATTTACTTTATCGATGTTACATAAATAGCAAAGGAATTTTTTTTTATGCTATTCTTTGTTATGGAATAATAATAACGGTAGTGCTTTATCTTATGTCTACAAGACATTTTTTTTTATGGCAACTCCTTTGATGTGAATTGACTAAAAAAAATATTGGATGCATATTGCTCTTTACTATGTCGTTGCCACCGCACCGACTGATTGTGTTTAACAGAGTTTATTATTTTCCTAAAATTTTATTCATTGAAATTTATCTGCCTCCCTTTGGATACCTAGCTAAATATTCTTTTTTATTACAAACTTTTTTTATCCTTAAGTATTATGATGATACTCGATGACGAGTTTGATATGCCTTTCGATTGACAGTTTTTGTCAATTCAAAGGTTCCATGATATCTATCGAGGCATTTGTCTGAATGTGTTTATATATAATTGATTTAAATGATGGTTCTTTCTTTTCTCTCATGACATTCTGTTTGCAGGTAGAATTTATATGACTGATTGAAAACTGGCTGCAATTTTATCTGGAGAATAGTCCAAAGGAATATGATTTATTTAGATGGTTGAATGCTTCTTCCTTAAAGGTGATTTATTTACATTTTAGGAACATATATTAAAAAAACGCACATTAAAGGGTATATTTAGGTGAATCTTTTCTATCGGTTTCTTTGAATTGGAGGAGAGGATTTCACAGCATAGGTGTGATGTTTTTTTTTCTTTTTTTATTGCTTGATCTCTGAAACTAAATATAGCACATTTTGAGGCCATCACTTTTTTGGGTGTCTTTCAGATAGATCTGAAGATGGGTGCCTCTCTCTAGGTATGTTATTTTTATTTTTTTCAAGTATCACCGTTTGGTTCCTATTTTTAAACAGTGCGTGGTAACAAACTGTAAGTAAAGAAAGACCCGAGTCAATAGTAACTGAAACTCTAAAAACGGAATTTTGACATCAATAGATACATCAAAAGAATGGGATTTTTATGCTGATTTTAAATATATAAGTTTCATTAAGTTTAGTTCTACTTATCAGAAGTTACGAGCCTGAGAAAATTTGCCTTATTTTCGAAAAAAAGGGGAAACACCCCCTTAAAGTCATAGAATCTTGATGATCGGTTCTAGACTTGTATCGACTATGAGTGCACAGTTGAATTCTCCTGTCATTCCAGGTAATGAGCATCATGCGAAAGAATGTTTACTTTTTCTGGGATCCTCAGAAAATAAAAACTATTGATAAAATAGTTTTTATAGCTATTGTATAACTATAGTTTGTATAGCTTAAACAAAGTTTTTCTGCGGATGAATTTGGATTTTCAGCGCAAATTGTTAAAAAGGTAGCGTCGAGCATTTCCCCTTTATTGGCGCATATTTCTAATCTATCACTTACACATGGGATTTTTCCTGGGCTTTTAAAAAAAGCAAGTGTTATAGCATTACCTAAAGCCGATAATTTGACTGATTATTCAGATTATAGAGGTATTTCTTTGCTTCCAGGTTATAGTAAAATTTTGGAAAAAATTGCAAATAGTCAACTACAAAAATACCTATTGATAATAAGATATTACACACTTCTCAATATGGATTTATAAAGGGAAAGTCAACCGAACCGGCAATTCATGAACTTTAATTGAATATAAATGATTCATTAGATGATGATCTACATTCTTTGGCAATTTTCCTTGATGTCGCTAAAGCATTTGACACTGTAAATCATTCTTTGCTTCTTACGAAACTTAAGTTTTATGGATTTTAAACACAAACTATTAATTTTTTTGCATATTATCTTTCTGGGAGACGACTAGAATGTATTGATAAATCCCGTGATCTTCGTTCAGATACTTTCCAGATTATTTACGGAGTACCTCAAGGCTCTCCTTGGGCCTGTTTTATTTCTTCTTTTTATAATTGATTTACCGGATGTTTTGCCTCTTTTTAAAATTATTATGTTTGCTGAGGATGTAGTAATTTTTTCCTCTCACCGGGACTTAGCAGTTCTTTTCTATAACCTTGAATGCACATTGCAAGATATATCTTTTTGGTACTCAAGGAATTTATTAGCTCTTAATGAGAAAAAGTGCCAGTATATGTTGTTTTTGCGAACTGGATCGGTCATTTCAGATGGATTCTTTTTTGTTGAATGGGCTTGAATTAAAAAGGGTTGATCAGTTTAAATACTTTGGTGTTATTTCAGATGTAAATTTGTCGTTTCATAAATATGTGAAAACCCTATCGTTAAAAATTTCCCGAAATATTGGTACTCTATCACGTCTTAGTTATTTTTTTCTAAAAATATTCTAAATATCATTTATTATTCCTTTAATCCACCCATATTTTCTTTATTGTATTTCTGTTTGGGTTTCTACTTTTCCATCTGTATTTAAATCTCTACAAATACTCCAGAATAAAGCAATGAGAATTCTTTTTAATGTTGAGCATAGATCTTCAGTGAGACACTTATATTGGAATTCAGGAATATATTCTTTGGATCAACTTCATACAATTTCTATTTCTAATAGTTGTCATGATTATTTATACAATAGTTTACCTTCAAATTTCTTTGGTATTTTTTCAACTAATTCCCAATTTCATAATTATCCAACCACTCATCGTTCAAATTTTTCGTGTGAATTTCGTCCTGAGTCAAGAACTGCTTTCAGTATCCGTCATACTGGGTTAAAAATTTGGAACTCAGTTCCAGTATCAGTACAAGAATTTAGCAATAAGTGAGAGTTTTTAAAATAATAATAAAAAAAAATTAACGACGCATTGATGAAAATAATTTTTTCAGAAATAATGAACTTACGATTTATTAAAAAATTGCAAAACATAATCGCCAAGTTGAAATTTGTCAAAATTATTGGGTGCGAGGATTAAAGGTATGACGGATTTATATTTAAGTCATGACGGGTTTTCAAATATTTAAATAAATAACAAATGATTAGGTGATTTGTGTTTATGTGTTGCGGGGATTTTTTTTTTTTTTTTATGTTGATGCTGTAGGCCTATATTTACTTTGGCTTGATTTATTTTATTTTGTCAGAGCTAAAGTATGTAACATTGTCACTGCTAGTTTTATTTTCGTTGTGTAACATTGTCAGTGCTAAGTGTGCCACCAGGCATGTGCACTAGTTAGTCATATATATGTATGTAAATGTTGCAAATGAAAAATTATCTATCTATCTATCCTAACCATTTTATAATCCATAAAAATCGTCTTTTTTATCTTATTTAAAAATAATTTTCCAAAAATTGGAATTTTGAAAAAGTTGAATAAAAATTACTTAAACTACTAATTATACAAACAAATATTAATTATTTAACCTTGACCATCGTTTCTTTTTTTAAATTAGACCCATCCTCCCCATAGATTTCCCCCATGAATATACTTTTATATGAAGTCAATTCTTGGAAATCCTCTTTTCGTCAAAGCAAAAAGACGAGAATTTTATGCCCTACTTAGAAACCGTTTTCTTTATTTTAATTTGTGGAATCAAATCTCCACAATTTCTGAACGTCAGTTTTCTTTCAGTCGATTATTTTTAGGTATTTCAAAAAGGGAACATTTTGCAACATAAATTAAAATTGAATATATAACAAATAGCAACTGAAGGCTTCGTTTTTGTGCTATTGTGTATACTTTTAGGGAGGAGAGGGAAAGGAACCGTTTTGATTATCACACTCCCATAATGTGATTATAAATTGCTGTTGAATCACAAATGCAAGGAGCTTAAGGTTTGGGGCAATTCCATAACAGTGCTTTGCCTCTTAATAGAAAAAAATAGAGCTTTAACCTGAAAATTTGATTTTAGGAATAAGAGCTAAATGCATGAGGAGAAAAATGTTGCCAGGGAGCCAAGCTCTCAATGACTGAGCAAGCCAAAAGGATACTGATACCACTTTTAGATTGATCTTTTAATATCGAAGAATTTAAATCATCCTTATACTGTTCTTCTTATTTACAGAGCCAGCAGGAAAGGTCAATTCAACAATGAGGCTTGTTAGTGGATTGAAGAATATTTATTATAAAAGGTATGGAAATGTTAAGTTTCCGATGGACTGCTTTTTCCAAATGCAGTTCTTGGCAAAATTCGTAGTTAAGAAATTCGATTTTAAAACAAACAGAAAGTCTGGCCGCATTATTTTTTTCTTTTGTAGCTACAAAAGCATTTTCTTGTAACTAGAAGTGGCTTTTAGATCGGTATTTGAAGGAATTATATTTTTTTAAGTTGTTGTATGGGAATATCTCATGAGTTGCTGTCAGACATAATAGCTATAATTCACAAAGCCATCTGGTTTGGTATTATTTCAAAAAAAAATTGGCACATTTAGTTTCTTGGAAGAAAAAAAATCTCAACTTCCTACGTTTGTAATTCTATTTCTATGAGTTTAATGTTGTATTTCTATTCGTAAATATGTATAGCATGTAGCCAATCAAATATCTAAAGTTTTCATGGTATTGAAGGCTTAGTAAATGAATAACCCCGTTCAAGAAATATAATTTTAATTGGTTTTAAGCTCTTCTTTTTGAACAGGAATTAAAGCTCTTAATGATAGGGTATGCCATAAGCCTACTAACACCGCTTACCCTGAATTTCTCCTAAACACATTTCTGTTTGTTTTTTGACACTCAAGTTTTTGTTGCAATTGTTGACCAACTAAGGTTCGGTTAGTGTAACTCTAGGGGTAACTTCAAACGAGAATGTCGTGGACGAAAAAAAAAATAGTTGCCTAAACTCCTGCGTAAACGAAGGTATAAATTCAATATTGTAGTGCTAATACTACATTCATGTCTAGTTTAGTGATGATTAGATTACTATTAATTATGCAAATCATGGCTAGTAGAAATTTTTTAATGAATTTTGTTTTTATTTTTGATTCGTGTAATTTTTCATTGACTCTTTCTGATCATTTTGTCGATATGACCAAATGTGGGCTTAATGTTTTTTGTATCTGATTCTTATTTTGTTCGTTCTATATCATAACTATCAGAGATCTGATTACGAATGCCAATTTACTGACATGGGTAGATTAGGCCAAGGGACATGGAGTATTTTCAAAAAATTCTTTTTCTGTTAATATTCAGACGCATTTTACTAGGCAATCTAAGAAAAGGTCGTTTTCTTGACGGTCTTTGTACTCTTCTAGATCGACATTCGAAGGAATAGTATTTTTTTTAATACGTTGTATGTAGATATTTCATAAGTTGCTGTCAGACATAATAGCTGTAATTCATAAAGTGATCTTGTTTGCTTAGGTATTATTTGGAAAAAAAATTTCTTTTCCATTTGTTTTCTTTCAAATTCTATTATATTTTAATGTAATCAAATTCTGTTTCTATTAAACCCCAGAAAAATAAACCAAACCCATTTTTTTTCAAATGTTGGTCAACTGACACTTGATAACTCATGACGCAGAGTTGCTCAGAGCGAAGGGAGGACTTGCTTGAAGTACCACGGAAATACTAAAGGGCACATCTAGCTTGAAAGTTTTGTTAAGTGAATTGCACCTATTGGTCTCCCTTTTAGCTGAAATATGTGAAATATATCGAAAGAATTTGCCTTTTCGATATTACGTAATTAGCAATGGAATTTTAATAGCTAGAATAAGTGAATGTTAAAACAATATTGTAAATGAGAATTCTGTTCTGATGCTGTTATCTCTTATGGAATAATAATAATGTGAGTGCTTTATCTTATGTCTGCAAGAAACATGATGTTATCCAGTTCTGCTACCGACTCTCAATGACGAAGAGTACTCAGCTCACTCTGATATCTCAACCCTTTTATAGCAAAAAGTATTCATTTTCTTGTCAACTACCTCACGTAAACCTTTTTATTTCAGATGCCGTGAAGTGATTGTTCGCATGTTGACAACTGTTCCCAGTAGAAACAAAGTCTGTCCAGTCCAGTTAACCACACATCTAAAAGGTACTTATCTTTCTGTATTATCTGTACTTATCTTTCTAAGGGCCATATTACATGCTTAGAACTTATTCACATACCCTTGGAAGAAAGTTGTTTGTGTTTAAACTTTTGTCTCATATGAAAACGATTGGCCAATTTCTATCCTTTCAACCCAAATTAGGAGTTAGGTGCAGCCCTGCTCGTTCAACATTTTGAGCGAAAATTTTAACGATGATATTATTTCTTATTTCGCTTTTATCAAGTCGAAATTATTGAGTAAGGGTAGTTCAAAAGCATTCATCTACTACCGCCACTTCTCGTCTACTGCTTTTTTTTAATATTGATCTTATATATATATATATATATATATATATATATATATATATATATATATATATATATATATATATATATATTAAAATTGTTTTTGACTCGTTTCAAGAAAGATTTTATTTCTTTTTCTATGGTATTTTAGAAATTTGCTTCTTCTACTCCATGGCTATGGATAATTCGCTATGGAGAT